>NC_051314.1:91344553-91645547 GCF_015220235.1 Choloepus didactylus
GAGTGTGTTTATTTGGATTTATTCTATTTGGAGTTCGTTGGGCATTTATGCTTTGTGTATTTATATTGTATAGAAGGTTTGGGAAGTTTTCCCCAACAATTTCTTTGAATACTCTTTCTAGACCTTTACCCTTCTCTTCCCCTTCTGGGACACCAATGAGTCTTAAGTTTGGGCGTTTTATTTTATCTATCATATCCCTGAGATCCATTTCGATTTTTTTTATTTTTTTCTCTATTCTTTCTTTTGTTCTTTCATTTTCTGTTCTGTGGACTTCTAG
Organism: Choloepus didactylus; assembly: GCF_015220235.1. Lineage (NCBI taxonomy): Eukaryota > Metazoa > Chordata > Mammalia > Pilosa > Megalonychidae > Choloepus > Choloepus didactylus. Next base: position 91,344,831 of record NC_051314.1, read on the forward strand.
GACACTGAGACATTGTTGAGCTTCCTCTAGTCTTGTATTGTGAATATCCAGAGTCTTTTTAATTTGGCGAACAGTTTCTTTTATTTCCATAAGATCTTCTATATTTTGTTTACTTTTGCAATGTCTTCTTTATGCTCTTCTAGGGTCTTCTTTATGTCACTTATATCCTGGGCCATGGTCTTCTTGATGTCCTTTAAATCCTTTGCCATGTTTTTGTTTCTCGATTGTAGTTCTTTGATTAATTGTGCTAGGTACTCTGTCTCTTCCGATATCTTGATTTGTGTGTTTGGAGCTGGATTCTCCATATCATCTGGTTTTATCATATGTATTAAGATTTTCTGTTGTTTTTGGTCTCTTGGCATTTGCTTTGCTTGATAGGTTCTTTCAAGTTGGGAAAAAAAATACCTATCTAATTATTCAGAAACACGATTTGGTGGCGTACACTTTCTCTAACTACCCAGCAGATGGCATCTGTGAGTCACCTATACTCCTCAAGTCAGTTCTCCACCTTGTCCCTGCAGTGTGTAGGGAAATGATTTTTGTGGGGTTCCGTTGGAGAACTCAGTTTGGGTGTGTTGCTGGAGCCGTCCGCCCTGAATGTGGGGCGTGTGTATGGGTAGCTAGGGAGGAAGGACAGTTTTAATATTCAATTCCCCCAGGTTCCCGGAGATTCAAGGCTGCTGCAAGAGTCTAAGCCTTCATTTTATTTCAGCCCCAGACCCTCTCTCTCGCTGTCCCACAAACCGCCGGACTTGGCGTAGTGTCCCTGGGTTCTCCGAGCGGATCCCCCTGCCCAGCCACGATCCTCTGGGACCTCTGCCGAGGGAATGCCGTGCTGTATCACCAGTGTGCGCCATCCCTCAAGGGAAGCCCCAGGCCACCAGGCCGTGTAGGGGTGCTCTCAGCCTGATGCAAAGATGGCCGAACAGGGCATCTCAACCCCCCCCACACACACACAGTTCCTCCTTCCCAGCTCCAGGACAACTAGCAGGGCTCTGAGCTGTGGGCACGGCCCCAGGCAGGAGTTTATCCCGCCCTCCAGGGAGCCAGCTGCTAGCCGTGGGTTTCTTCTGCTTCTGGCTCTCCCTTCCGTTCCTCCAGCCTCAAGGGTATGTGCAGCAGGCTATCTTCCAGGCCAGACACCGAGAGACTGGCCCAGCCCCCTCTTGCTCTGTTTTACTGCGTGGTTCCCACTATTGCAGCTGCAGACACTCCTGGGTTTTTCTCTTTTTTTTTTTTTTTTTTTTTTAAGAGCCCTTCGGTCTCCAAACACCAAACCCTGGCTTTCCCAGACCACCACGCGGCTGCGGGTCTTCCAGCCAGCTTACTCATTTCAGAATGCAGACTCCCAGTTTCACCAAGTATACAGCCTCTGTGGAACTAGAAGACCTCGTCCAGCTGGCGCATTGCTGTAACAATATTCTGGGTCACTTTCTAGCTTATATCTAGTGTTTTTCACGGAGGTGTATTTTTGCCCTGTCTCACCTAGCCGCCATCTTAGTTTCTTTGGATTGGCTTTTATAAAAGGGGGGTTATTTGTTTACACAGTCACAGTCTTAGGGCCATAAAGTGTCCAACAACAAAGGGTACTTTCACTGGAGAAAGGCCATTGGCATCTGTAAAACCTCTGTTAACTGGGAAGGCACGTGGCTGGTCTCTGCTTGCTTCTAGGTTGCATTTCAAAATGACATTCTCCAAAATGTCTGCATCAGCTTCCAATGGCCATCTTCAAAATGTCTCTCAGCTCCAGCTAGCTATGAGCTCCTTCTGTCTGAGCTTATATAGTGCTCCAGTAAACTAATGAAGGCCCATGCTGAATGGGTGGGGCCACACCTCCATGGAAATTATCCAATCAGAGTTATCACCTACAATTGGTTGGGTCACATCTCTACGGACACTGAACCAATAGGTTCCAACCTAATCCACACTAATATGTCTGCCCCCACAAGAATGCATTAAAGAATATGGCTTTTTCTGGGGGACATAAATATACAAACCAGCACAAATGGTGAATAGCAGAGGTAAAAGTGGGCATCCTTGTTGTGTTCCTGATCTTAGGGGGAAGTTTTCATTCTTTACCATTAAGTATGATGTTTTTTTGTGGGTTTTTCCTTTATCATGTTGAGGAAATTCCCTTTTTTATTCTTAGTATTATGAGTGTTTTTATCAAGAAAGACTTCTGGATTTTCTTAAATGACTTTTCTGTATCAATTGAGTTGATCATGTGGGTTTTTTTCTTTGGTTTTTTGTTTTTTTGCTATTGAACTACCCTTGCATTCTTGGAATAAATCCCACATGGCCATTATGTACAATCATCTTAATGTGCTGTTGCATTTGGTTTTCTAGTGTTTTGTTGAGAATTTTTGCATCTATATTCATAGGCAAAATTGGTCTATAATTTTCGTCTTGTTATATCTGGGTTTGGTACTGGGATGATGCTGGCCTTATAGAATGGATTAGGAAGTGTTCCCACCTCTTCAATTTGCTGGAAGAGTTTGATGATTGGTGTCAGTTCTTTTTGGAATGTTTGGTAAAATTCATCAGTGAATTCAACTGGTCCTTGACTTTTCATTTTTTGGGGAAGCTTTTGATTACTGATTCAATCTCTTTACTTGTTATACATCTATGCAGATTTTGTATTTCTTCTTGTGTCAGTTTAGGTAATTTTTGTGTTTCTAGGAATTTTTCCATTTCATTTAGGTTATCTGATTTGTTAGTGTACAATTGTTCATAGTATCCTCTAATTGTCCTTTTAATTTCTGTGAGGCAAGTAGTAATTTCCCCTTTCATTTCTGATTTTAGTTATTTGCATACTTTCTCTTTTTCTTTGTCAGTTGGTCAATTTTGTTGATCTTTTCAAAGAACCAACTTTTGGTTTGGTTGATTCTGTTTTTCTATTCTCTATTTCCTTTATCTCTGTTTTATCTTATCTTTCCTTTTCTGCTCATGTTGGGTTTGGTTTGCCCATTTTTTTCATCTAGTTCATCCAGGTGTTCATGCATGCATGGCTTTATACATTCCCCTGTATACATAGATACTTCAAAGCCACACTTCCTCCAGGAAATCTGGGGTCTTTCCTCATGGTCCCATAGCTATACTGTATGTTTCAACAGGTAATCCTTTGCCCCAGGCAGCTGTGGGTTGATTGTTTTCTTAAATTGTTTAGCGGCTCTTCCAGTTACTTCTATGTTTAGGTTAAGTTCTGGGACAGGTGAGACAAGGATGAGCATCTTGCATTATTCCTTCAGGATGCTACCAGACAGATTGTTACAGATATACATGCATTCCAATCTGCATGTAAGGGTTACTCTACTCTTTCCACACCCATAATCAGAGGGGGTACTGGAGCCAGGGAGGGGGTGAGGGAAAGGCTAGCAAAGGTTTCTTGGTTTTTCTACCATTTTTAAGTTGCTTTTTTTCTTGATTTATCATTCACTTAGTTACTGAAACCCTTTGTTTTCCAGAGCTCTGAGAAAGTTGGTTCTGCCAGTTTTTGCTTATTTTTCAATATTTTTTGTAGAAGATGGAATTTTGAAGTGCCTTACTCTGCCATCCTTCTTACATCACCTGGATGGACTTCTTTTCTTTCTCTGCATTTTTTTCTTAGGTAATCACACCCAGTCTTACATATGCACATGAATCCTAATGTATACATTTAGGTCTAAAGGTGGCTCTGAACTCCACACTTATATATCCAATATTTACTTGATATCCTCACTAGGAGGTCTTATAAGGATCTGGAATTCAACATGGTGAAAACAGAACTCTTAATTTTACAACCATACTTTTTCCTTCCCCAAATCTACTCCAGGTCAACAACATGATCGCTATCTCCCTAGTTGCTCAGGCAAAAATAGGATTTATTCTTTACTCCTGTTTTTCCCTCTCTGGCCCACATCCAATCCATTAGAAAGTCAACTCAACTCTACCTCCAATATGTTTCCCAAATCCATCTAATGCCAACTGCTGTCATCTCTTGATGACTATGATAAAAACCTAACAGGATTCTTTGTGTTCAGTAGTAGCCAAAATATTCTTTTCCCCCATTTTCTCTCTCTTTACTGACATCGTCTTTTTGCCAAACCACCGTCTTTTTTCTGGCTGCTACAATTGCCTCTTCAACTTATCTCCTAATTCCATAGCCAAGTGAGTCCTTTAAAAATACAAGTCAAATTTTAGTAGTTCTTTGAACTTATCATGGCCTATAAGGCATGAACTGCTCTAGGTCTGAATTCTGTGATCATTTTTTCTATAATTCTTAACCTCACAGGATATTTTTTTCTTTTTTTAAATTTTTATCTTGAAATAAATTCAAACTTACAGTAACAGTTGCAAAAATAATACAAACTCAATACACGGAACTCCAGCATACCCCAACCCCCCTCCACCGATACCCCGATCTACCAACTTTAATATGTCACTTTACCATTTCTTTCTTTCCTCCCTCCCTCCCTCCCTGTCTATCATTCATCATCTATTGCTCTGTCTTCTGAACATATGAGAGCAAGTTGCACACATCCTTGAACAAATAATATAATTCACATATACATTTCCTATGAACAAGAATATTCATTTATGTAATCACATTAAGTATAGTTAAGTGCAAGAAATTTAGCATTGATATAAAGCTTACATTCTGTATTTCATTTTTTTCTCATGTCCCAATTGTGTCCTTTTGAGCCTTTTTTCCTCTATTCTTAGATCTCATTCAGGATCATCTATGGCATTTAATTATCATTATCTACTTAGACTGTCTTTTTCTTCAATTGTGGAAACATACATACAGCATAAATCTTCCCATTCCAACCCCTCCCAAGCATTCCATTTAGTGGGATTAATCACATTCACAATGTTGCAATGCCATCACCTTCCCACCATCCATTACTAGAAATTTCCCTTCACCCCAAACAGAAACCCTACACTCATTTCTTATTAACTCCCTATTGCCCCTTGCCCCACTTCTCGTAACCCATATTCTTCTTTTCATCTCTATGACCATATTCTCTGATACTTTCTTTGCATTTACTGTGGGGCTTAAATTTAACATCTTAAGTCTATGCCAATCTTGTTTTCTTTGATAACAACTTAACTTCAATAGGACACATAAACTATGTTCCTATATTCCTTTATTCCCCCACCTTTATGTAGTTCTTGTCAAAAATTACATATTTTACATTGAGTCCAAAACTGCTGATTTATCATTACACTTTATGTATTTTAGATCCTGTAGGAAGTAAATAGTGGAGTTACAAATGAAAAATACAGTAGTATTGATATTTATATTTACCATGTGATCTTTACTGGAAATCTTTATTTCCTCATGTGGTTTTAGTCAATTGTTTACTGTCCCTTCCTGTCAGCCTGCACAATTCCCTTTAGCATTTCTTATAGGACTGATCTACTGGTGATGAAGTCCCTCAGCTTTTGATTATCCAGGAATGTTTTCATCTCTCCCTCATTTTTAACCTCCAGGTGTTTGTGAATTTTCTAAGTCTCTGATGGTTATTGACTTCTATTTGTATTCCATTGTGGTCAGAGAATGTGCTTTGACTAATTTCAGTTTTTTTTAAATTTATTGAGGCTTGTTTTATGTCCCAGCCTATGGTCTATTCTGGAGAAAGTTCTGTGATCACTAGAGAAGAATGTGTATCCTGGTGATTTGGGATGTAATGTTCTATATATGTCTGTGAAATTTCTCTCTATCTCTCTCTCCTTTCTTTGTTTCTGTCGGTAGGGCTCCCTTTAGTATCTGAAGTAGGGCAGGTCTTTTATTAGCAAAATCTCTCAGCATTTGTTTGTCTGTGAAATTTAAGCTCTCCCTCAAATTTGAAGGAGAGCTTTGCTGGATAAAGAATTCTTGGTTGGAAATTTTTCTCTCTCAGAGTTTTAAATATGTCATGCCACTGCCTTCTCACCTCCATGGTGGCCGCTGAGTAGTCACAACTTAGTCTTATGTAATTTCCTTTGTATGTGGTGAATTGCTTTTCTCTTGCTGCTTTCAGAACTTGCTCCTTTTCTTCAGTATTTGACAGTCTGATCAGACTATGTCTCAGAGTGGGTTTATTTGGATTTATTCTATTTGGAGTTCGCTGGACATTTATGCTTTGTGTATTTATATTGTGTAGAAGGTTTGGGAAGTTTTCCCCAACAGTTTCTTTGAATACTCTTTCTAGACCTTTACCCTTCTCTTCCCCTTCTGGGACACCAATGAGTCTTAAGTTTGGACGTTTTATTTTATCTATCATACCCCTGAGATCCATTTTGATTTTTTTCATTTTTTTCCCCATTTTTCTTTTGTTCTTTCATTTTCTGTTCTGTGGTCCTCGAGGAGGCTGAATTGTTGTTCAGCTCCCTCTAATCTTGTATGATGAGTGTCCAGAATCTTTTTCATTTGGCCAACAGTTTCTTTTATTTCCATAAGATGGTCTATTTTTTTATTTACTCTTGCAATTTCTTCTTTATGCTCTTCTAGGGTCTTCTTTATGCTCTCATTGCCTGTCTGTAATTCTTTTTTTAATTGTGCCGAGTACTGTGTGTCTTCTGATCTTTTGATTTGGGTGTTTTGGTTTGGGTTCTTCATATCATCTGGTTTTATCATATGCTTTAAGATTTTCTGTTGTTTTTGGCCTCTTGGCATTTGCTTTACTTGATCCCTAATTTGACAGTACTGCAGCTTGGTGGTGTACAGTTTCTCTAACTAACCAGCAGATGGCATCCACGAGTCACCTATTCCCCTCAAGTCAGTTCTCCCCAACTTTGTCTTTGTGGTTTGTGGGGGTCTGATTCTTGTGGGGTTCAATTGGTGCACCAAGTTTGGGTGTGTTGCTGGTACTGTCCGGCCTGAATGTGGGGCATGTGTCTGGGTAGTTAGGGAGGCAGGGCAGCTTTTATAACCAAACCTCCCTGGTGTTCCCAGAGATTTAAGGCTGTTGCAGGAGCCTAAGCCTTCATTTCAGTCTTTCCACCAGTTGTCTCTGCCGCTGACCCACAAGTCCTTGGTATTCACGTAGGGTACCTGGAATTTCCGAGTGGTTCCCCCTTCCCAGCTGTGCTCTTCCAGGACCTCTGCTGAAGGAGGGCTGCACCATGTCAGTAGTATGCAACGGCCCACCAGGGAAGCCCTGGGTCACTGGGCCATGTAGGGGTGCTCCCCACCCACTTCAAAGATGGTTGAATTGTACACGTTAACTTCCCCCTTTTCGCACAGCTCTGCCCTCCCAGCTCCAGGACGGTCAGCCATGGATGTATTAAAGGCCACTGTTCACGGCTGATATTGTGGCTTGTGTGTAGTGCTGCAAGAAAGATTCCCCATCATACTGGGTTTCTTTGCGCAGCTCTGGGTTGTGGGTCTGGCCCCAGGGAGGAGTGTCCCCCACCCGCTGAGGAGATGGCTGCAAAGAATGTGGTATTTTTTTCTCCTTTTGGCTCCCCTCTGCTCCTCTGGTCTCAAGACAATCAGCAGTGAGTGTGAGAAGGGGTATCCTCCACGCCAGACACAGAGGCATTAGCCCAGCCCACTCCTGCTGTGCTTCACTGTGCGGCTCTCCCCATCATATCTGCAGCCACTCCCGGGCTTTTTTTTTTTTTAAAGAACTAGTCCATCTACAAACACCAGCCCACCATTTCCCCACACCACAGCGCAGCTGCGGGACTTTCAGTCGACTCACTCACTCGTTTCAGAATGCAGGCTCCTGGTTTCACCAAATGCATATTCCCTGTGGATTTAGCAGAGCTTGTCCAGCTGGTGCATCACTGGCAGTGGTGTTCTGGGTCACTTTCTGGTTTTTATCTAGTATTTTTCACGGAGGTGTTTTTTTGCCCTGTCTCACCTAGCTGCCATCTTAGGTTCTCCCAGAATCTTTTTAATTTTGTCAGCAGTTTCTTTTATTTCCATAAGATCATCTATTTTTTTTTTTAATTTACTCGTGCAATTTCTTCTTTATGCTCTTCTAGGGTCTTCTTTATGTCCTTTATATCCTGTGCCATGCTCTTATTGTTTGTCTTTAGTTCTTTGATTAATTGCTCCAAGTACTGTGTCTCCTCTGATCTTTTGATTTGGGTGTTTGGATTTGGGTTATCCGTATCATCTGGTGTTTTCATATGCTTTAAAATTTTCTGTTGTTTTTGGCCTCTTGGCATTTGCTTTACTTGATAGGGTTCTTTTAGGATAGAAAGGGTTATTCAGACACCAATCTCTAATTTGTCAGATCTACAGCTTGGTGGCGTATACTTTCTCTAAGTAACCAGCAGATGGCATCTGCGAGTCATCTATTCCTCTCAAGTCAGTTCTCCCCAACTTTGTCTTTGTGTTGTGTGGGAATCTGGTTCTTGTGGGGTCCAATTGGTGCATCAAGTTTGAGTGTGTTGTTGGTGCTGTCCACCCTGAATGTGGGGCATGTGTCTGAATGGTTAGGGAGGCAGGGCAGCTTTAATAATCAAACCTCCCAGGTGTTCCTAGAGATTTAAGGCTGTTGCAACAGTCTAAACCTTCATTTCAGTCTCGCCTCAGATTGTCTCTGCTGCTGACCCACAAGTCCTTGTGGGATTCCCTGGTGGGTTCCTCTTCCCAGCTGTGCCCTTCTAGGGCCTTTGCTGAGGAAAGGTGGTGCTACATCACAAGTGTGCGCTGTCCCTCAAGGGAAGCCCTGGGCTGCAGGACTGTGCAGGGGTGTTCCCAGCCTGCTGTAAAGATGGCTGAATGGGGTGTGTTAATTTCTCCCTTTTCATACAGTTCCACCTTCCCAGCTCCGGGACAATTAGCTGTGGGTGTACAAAAGGCTATTGTCCACTCCCGATACTGTGGCATGTGTGCGGTGTTGCCGGAAACACTTCCCGTCACACTGGGTCCCTTGGCGGGGCTCTGGGCTGTGACTCTGGTGCTGGGCAGGAGCATTCCCAGCCCGCTGGGAAGATGGCTGCAAGGGGCATGTTTTTTCCCCTCTTTTGGCTCACCTCTGCCCTCCTCCCTCCGAGACAACTAGCAGTGGGTGCGCAAAAAGCTATCTTCCACACCAGATATTGAGGCGTTCGCACAGCCCTTTCTTGCTGCGCTTCACTGTATGGTTCTTGCTGCTGTATCTGGAGCCACTGTTGGGTTTTTTTAAAAAAAGAACTAGTCTGCCTCCAAACACCAACCCTCAGTTTCCCCACACTGCAGCATGGCTGCTGGACCTTCAGCAGGCTCACTCACTTGTTTCAGAATGCAGACTCCCAGTTTCACCAAGTGAATTGGCCCTGTGGATTTAGCAGACCTTGTCCAGCTGCTGCATTGCTGTAACAGGTGTTCTGGGTCACTTTCTGGCCTCTGTCTAGTATTTTTCACTGAGGTGTTTTTTTGCCCTGTCTCTCTTAGCCGCCATCTTAGGTTCTAGACAGCATGTTCTTTTGAAAAATTTAAATCAGATTTTGTCATTCTGTCTCTATATAATGGAAAACCTGACTAATGGTGTGTTAAACAAAAGGGATTTATTTTTCTCGCAAAATAAGAAATCCCTAGTAGGCAGTTGGTATTTGTGCAGCTGCTTAATGATTCATGAAGTCCTCGGATTCTTTCTATCTTTTCTATCTATTGGTTTTTGACTCATGGTCCCAAGACAGCTCTCACAGCTCCAGGCATCACATCTACATTATCCATGTTCAAGATAGGGAAAAGGCAAGAGATAAAAGCTGCACTAGCAGACTCATTCCTGCTTTAGGGCCCTTGCATTTCACATTTCCTGTAGTCCAAGTGCATTTTCTCCAGATTTTCATATGGTTTGCTCTTTGTACCTATTCAGGTCACACTGCAAACTTCATCTCAGAGATATGATTTGCTAATCTAAAGGAGCAGCTCCTAGTTGTTTACCATCACTGTTGATTTTTTTCTTATAGAACTCCATTATCTAACACTATTTGTTTATTAAATTTCGATACAATCCCTCCCCATTAGAAGTTTCATGATGCCAAAGAACTTGCTTGCCTTGCTCATCATTGAATCCATAGAATCCAGAATGGTCTATGGACATGGTCTGTTTTCGGTAAAGATGTGCTGAATGAATAGATGACCGTTAATCATAACCACCATTTACTGAGTCTTTATAATGTGCTAAGTGCTACAAAAAGCTCTTTATATATCCTATCTCCTTTAACTCCCACAATAACCCAATGAAGTATACATTACATGTATCTCCCTTTTACAAATGAGGAAAGCCAGAGATACAGTGAGTAGTTTAGTAGTATATTGTATATAGGAAGTAGTATAATGGTGTACTAATATGGAAGAAAATCAAGGCTGGGATGGCTCCAGCAAAATAGTGAGGAGAATGTCCTCTGAGACAACTTTGTTATCTTTGATTGGTCATATTGGTTCATGACTAGATGAGAAGACTGAGAAGAAGAGAATATTTACAGGGATGGCAAACTTTCTTGTATAAAGGCCAGTTCATAAATATTTTAGGTTTCCAGGGCATATGGTCTCTGTTGCAACTACTCAACTTTGCCATTGTAGTGCAAAAGCAGCCATAGACAATACATAAACAAATGACTGTGACTATGCTCCAATAAAACTTTATTTATAAAAGCAGGTAGCAAGCCAAATTTGGCCATTAGACTACAGGGCCAATGCCTGGATTAAGGAAATCCTCACTTTGAATTTATTTTTTTTTTCTTAAAAGTAAATTAATTTTATGAATTTAGAAAAACTGTGCTAAATTGCAGTCTTTGAAATGACCAGTGTTCATTTCCTGGCTTTAGATAGAGCTATACTAAACTAATCAAAGCCCAAGAGAAATGCTCAGAAGCAAGTCTACAGATGTCTTCTGCAATGTTCTCTCCTTCTGGGAAATTCTTGTTTGTCACTTCATGTTATAGTGTTAGCTAATTTCCTCAGTGATGATGGAAGAGAGCTGCTGGGATGGAGGACAGTTCAAAGGACTGGGTACAAAGTCAGTCAATGCCTGGTTTCATTCCTGACTCAGAGATGGACAAGCATGTGGCTTCAGCTCCAGTTATTTCAATTCTCTGTGAATTGTCAGAAAAAAAACTTATCAAATTATGTAAGCCTCTTTATATCTTACTGGATAAAATAACTTGATAAACAGGCAGGGGAAAAGTAGCTTAATTTAAGGGTGCTGAAAAATTCTACCCCATTGTTGAACATTTCTCTGGTATTTTCATCTTCTGAGTCCTGGTACCCCTTATCAGCCCTTGATGTGTTTCTTGTATTTTCTCCTGTTTATAGGCCTGAAGAACTAACTTAGCCTCACTTTTTTCTTTCTCTTTATCCTCACCAACTCTAGTCCTTGGGGTTTTCTTTTTTCAGGTTTGAACTCTGAGCAAGATGGAGTTTCCCCAGCCTCTATTCCCAATAACGTGTCCTGTGGACCCATATCTCTTTTTCAGTAGTTGCTCTGGAAGATAGCAGTAGTGAACATAGGAGTTATTCCTCTGATAAAGTTTTTACAAAAGTGGATCCTGCTCTGACCCTCTTCCGTGTCTTAATTTTCTTTTTTTAAGGAAAAAAATTAAAAAAACAAAAACAAAAACAAAACTTTAATTTTGTTTCATGCGATAAGAGAAACACATGGGCCTCTTATTTTTGGCAATTTGGTAGACTAAATATCCTGAAAAACACCCCAGTACAAAACTCCTAGGAATGCTAGATAAAATAGAACAAACACCATTTATACATATAACTGAAATTGTAAGAAGGTAAGAAAAGTCTCACAGTGGCCGAAAAACAAAGTGATCTGGAAACCTGTGTGGCAAGTTCATCTTAAAGCAATGACTTCCCTGGAAACATTTGTCAATTTTAGAAACCAAGAGACTTTTATTTTATTGTGCTAACGAATATCATAAAATTTGCCATTTTAACCACTTTTAAGTATACAATTCTGGGACATTCATTAAATTTAAAATGTTTTATTATTATAAACATTATCCATTACCAAAACTTTTTTCATCATCCAAAACAGAAACTGTGTCCCCATTAAGCAATAACTCCCCCTTCCCAGTCCCCCTAGTCCTGCTAACCTCTAATCTACTTTCTCCCTATGAAACTACTTATTCTAGATATTTCTTATAAGTGGAATCTGACAATTTTTGTCCTATCATCTGTGGCTTATTCCATGTAGCATAATAATCTCAAGGTTCATCCATGTTGTATCAGGTATCAGAAGTTCATTCCTTTTTATGGCTGAATAATATTACATTGTATGTAATACCGTATTTTTTTATCTGTTTATCTGTTGATGGATACTGGTTGCTTCCACTTCTGGTTATTGTGACTAATACTGCTCTGAACATTGGTGTGAAAACATCTGTTTGAATCACTGCTTTCAGTTCTTTTGGGTAGATTCCTAAGAGTGAAATTGCCAGGTCATATGGTAATTCTATTACCATATTACTGTATGCCCAAATGTTTTCCACAGTGGTTGCATCATTTTACATTCCCTCCAGCAATGTATAAGGGTTTCACTTTCTCCACATCCTTGCCAACACTATTTTCTCTTTTTTTAAAATAATAGCCACCCTCATGGGTGTGAAGTGGTATCTCACTGTGGTTTTGGTTTGCATTTCCCTAATGACTAAAGATGTTGAGCATCTTTTCATATGCTTATTGGCCATTTGTAAATAATCTTGGAGAACTCTCTGTTCAAATCCTTTGCCCATTTTTAAGTTGGGTTGTTTATCTTCTTGTTGAATTGTAGTTCTTTATATATTCTGGATATTAAACCATTATCAGATACAGTTTCTAAATATTTTCTCTCATTTATATAAGTTGACTTCTTCCTTTCTCGATAATGCACAAAAATTCTTTACTTTTTATGATGTCCAATTTATCTAATTTTTCTTTTGTTGCTCGTATTTTTGGTGTCATATCTAAGAATTCATTGCCAAATATAACGTCCTGAAGAGCTTCCCCTTATATATTCTTCTAAGAGTTTTATAGATTTAGCTCTTATATTTAGGTTATTGATTCATCTTATGTTAATTTTTGTAGACATTGTGAAGTAGGGTTCTACTCACATACTTTTGCATGTGGCTATCCAGTTTTCTCAGTACTATTTGTTGAAGTGACTGTTGTTTCCCATTGAGTGGACTTGGCACTCTTGTTGAAAATCAGTTGACCCTAGATATAAGGATTAAGGGGCATTTATTTTAATGGTTGAAAAGGAGATAGGAAATGAGGTTTCAGATCCATGCATGAGTGGAGTTGGAACTTAGAGACTCCTCCAAAGGAAAGAGCTTCAAGGGATACATGCTGAGTGAAAGAATGGACTATTAAAAATCCACCCACTGGCAAAGAGAGATGACAAGGACACTTGTCTATCTTTAGCTTAAGTTCTGGGTTGTGAATAATATCTTCCCTGATATAATCAAAGCCTTTCCATGTGTGGGTTTGGGATTTGAATTTACACTACTTGAAAGCTTAGCAAACCCTAGTCTGAGGAATTAAAGTGGTCCCTGTTTGGAGCACACCAGGATACTGGCAAAAACAAATGCACATGGCCCCTGGAGGCATGCCCCTCAAATCAGGCTTTACCTCAAATCATACTGAATTCCAAATTTAAGCTCACAATTCAAATTTCCAAGACACACAGGAAACACACATGAATCACCATGGCAATGTTAACAGAAAGGACAGAGCAAAATTAGATTCTCAAGATTTACTGATATTGGAATTATTTGATACAAGATATAAATTACTTAATTTAATATGTTGAAAGAAATAAAAGATGTAACAAACATGGAAGGAACAGGATATTATAAAGAAACTAGGAAGATTAGGGAAAAACAACTAGAACTTCAAAAAATAAAATATATAATCATTGAAAAGAAGAACTTAATAGGTGAATGAAATAGCAGATAGGATCCAGCTGATGAGACAAGCAGTAAACTAGGAAATAGATATATAGAATTTATACAGAAAGCAGGATATAGCAAGAAAATGATGGAAAATATAAAAAACTACATATAGGATAAGAATGAGTAGAAATGATGTGTATAATGGGATTTCTTGAAAAAGAGACTTGAGAGAGAAGATATATGGGCTGATAATTTTCCATATTTTATAAAAGGTCACGAAAATTTAGTTTCAGGAAACACAGTGAATTACAAGTACAATAAACAAACGAAAGTCATACCTAGTTTTATGTCAAGAAAAAAACCTGTAGGAAATCAAAGGAAAAGAGAGTATTTAAAAAGTGGCCGGATAGAAATGACTGTTTACAAAGAATGCACAAACTGACAGAAGACTTTTGACCCTGATCATAGAAGCCAGAAGACAAAGGGATACTACCTTCACCGTGCTTAGAGAAAATAATGCTCCTCCTAGAATTATTGTCTCGAACTACCACTTAAGGATGAAAGTGGCAACAATCCTTCATTCTCTTCCTTTTGAAACTGGCCTAGTGAGAATGGTTCCTGCAAAGAAGGGTGGTGAGGAGAAGGGCTGTTCTGCCATTGGTGAGGTGGTGATCAAGGAGAGTACCGTCAACATTCACAAGAGTGTGGACTGGACTTTGAGAAGTGTCCTCAGGGACTCAGAGAGATCCAGAAATGCACCATGAAGGAGACGGGAGTGCCAGGTGTGCACATTGATTACAGATGAACAAAGTTGCCTGGGCCAAAGGAATAAGGAATGTCCCACACCATATCCATGTACAGTTGTCCAGAAAAACATGAGGGTGAAGAGTCACCAAACCAGTTCCTTACATTGGTCACCTATGTGCCCGTCACCACTTTTAAAAACCTACAGACAATGTGGATGAAAACTAGCAGCTGCTTATCAAATAAAATGATAAAATGACAATCAAAAGAATGAAAGTGGCATAAGGCATTGCAGATTAAAAAACAAAACAAACAAATCAAGAAAACTATGAAATTTTATTCAGAGAGAAAAAGAAAATATATATGTATACACAGACATACAAGTAAATATTAACCAACTAAAACTGGTATAAATCTATTGATAGACAAAAAAAAAAAAGACTGAAAAAAATGAGACCATTATTAGTGATGTAGAGTATTGTTACACCATGATAAAAGATTTAATTGGATAAGAAGCCATAATTCTAAACTCATATGTGTCTAACAAAATAGGTCAGAAATGTGAAGCAAAACCTTACAAAACTCAAGCAGAAGTTTGAAAATCATCAGGAAAGTGGGAGACTGCAAGATTTAGGAGTCCCCAATACCACCTTCACTTCTGACACCAACTGTAAATGTTGGGGCTTCCCAAGACCATCCTCCAGGTTAATAATTCACTAGGTCACAAAGAACTCAGAGAAGCCGTTATAGTTGTGGTTACCATTTATTACAGCTGGAGGATACAGACTAAAATCAGCAGAGGGAAGAGATGTGTAAGATAGGGTCCAGAAGACACCAAGGTGCAGTTTCCAGTTGTCTTCTCCCAGTGGAGTCATGTGGCAGCACCTGTTTCTCCAGGAAACTTCAAGTGACAAGAAGCACAGAGTATTGCCAACTGTGGAAGCTCACCTGAGCTTTGATGTTCTGAGTTTTATTATCCTGCTTGACCACCTGCCCCCATGGCTGACCTTGTCTTCATTCCCTCGAAAGTTCAAACTGTTACCATACGGCTCATGTTCATCCTGGGGTTTCTTGCACTTTTTATCATACTGAATCCAGTGTGAGATGCACAGATATTGGGAAATCCACAACACTGAGTGATGGAAACTAGTTAGGCCCACTGAATGGTTTAGGAAGGTAGAGCCTAGAGAAGTTAAAAACTTGCTAAAGGTTATAAAGCTAGCCAGTGACAGATCCGGGTCTCAACCAAAGTCCACTATTTCTGAATCTTACTTGCTTTTCCACACCCCAGGGAGGCTACCTTGAACCCAGGTAAAATAGCCATCTGCACTGTCTTCCCCACAAACATTGCACTCATTTTTAGTGCTTTTCTGTTGTACTCTAGATGTACTTGTTGACTCCAGTTAAAACTGCTATACTGTTGAAGTGTACTATACTCTTGAGATAGATAAGTGGGTTAAAAATCTCCACTTTCCACCCCAGGAAAAGTTTTGTTTTTGTTTTGTTTTTTTCCTTCCTTTGTCTCATTTACAATATGCAGAGGGGATGGGGAGAAGAGGGAGCGCATTTTTCCCAGGCCCTGGTTCAGAGATGGTAAAGATTTGGTTTAGTTTTGATGATGAAGAGAGTTCCTAAGAAAATTACTGGAGAACTGAAGAAAAGGTATGTTTGTAGCAGACTGGTCATTCAAGCAGAAACAGGCTGCCTGGTGATGCTTTGTGAGTAGGACACTGGTATGCAGCCTTTCTTGTATCAGGTGCAGCAGTTGCCAGAAAGCACAGGGACTATTAGCCAATTTAGGTTCTGGAGAGTGAATGGAGACATTGAGCAGAAAAAGATTTGGAAAACAATGATGGCAATGTTATTGTTATCAAACTGCAAAGGGTTGGAGCCTTGATTGCACTAGGAAAACCCAGGGAGAGAGGTTTAAAGAGACATCCAGGGGCCATTCCTTTTATATCATGGAGAACCTTGATCAAAGTATTACACTGTACACAATGAATGGACAGTAGTGCTCCAAAAGGAGATATGGAAGAATATTATCAGGATAATGCGGGTGTCTGAGCTTGTACCTCGGCTTACCAGGCCTGGGCCAGGGGACCTGATATCACCCCCTGGGGAGGGTAGTAGGTACGGGCGTGAGTGCCCTCTGCAGCCCCCCCGAGCCTGGAGAGCGAGGTCAAGGCAGCTCCCTTTTCCTCACCCAAAATGTCACTGGCAGGGGAGGCTTGCCGGAGGAAACCGCCTTTCTCCCAACTGCCCTTTCCCCACTTCCTTATCTTACCCACTCACTCCCTGGTGCCAAGGCCACTCCTGCCACCGCCAGCGCGCATGCCCGTGGCCAGAACTACCCCCGCCCCGCTGCAACGGTTCCGGCGTTCTCTCAGAACCAATCCTAGCCCCTATCCCTTCAATATTGCCATTTAAGGCTGCTTCACCTCCTTTCCAGCCCTGCCCTTCTTACCAGCCTATATAACCTGTAATCACCCCTGAATAAATCTCTTTGGCGCATACTCCTACTGGATGAAGAGTGTCTTGTCCCTATCGCCGCCCTCCTTGCACGCCTCTCGCCGAGGACCCTGGCCACGTCCTCCGCCTCGCCCTCGCCTCCGGGAAAGAGCCCCCGCCGCCGGTACCCCTTGAGCAGCCCCGAGAGCTGAGGGCTCGGCTACCGGCCGCCTCTCCCCCTAGAAGTAGTAACCGCGACCGCAGGATAAGTTTTATTCTAGGCTTTAAGTGCAATCTCCTAGATTAAAACAAGGCAGATAATAAAGTGATTTATCCTTACAAAGGTAATTGAAGAGATTCTAAGAAAACTGGATGTGTATTTGTCATGTAAATGTAATTGTCAATTACAAACCAAAACAAACCAAAAGCAGATTGAATGGAAAGTAAATTCAGCACTTGAAAGCAGATTCTTCGACAGGAACACAGTTTGAAGGTTCAATGTAGTGGTCTTTCTGGACCTGAATGAGAGCTCTGGGGTGGTAGTTGTCCCTCAGTGGGACTTACAGCCCTCACCACCAGTGAAAAGGGAAATTTAAATAATTTCCAGGGAACTGCTCCTTACATATGTTTTTAAGTATTCTGAGTACAACCAGTGGTTTTCTGCATAGCAGAAATGAGGAACACAGCTTTCCCATTACTTGCTGGAGTCTCCTGGGAGATTTTCCCCTTGGCTTGTCTTTATTTCCTTGGACTCTTTGGCTTGCTTCCCTCCTTTGTCTTCAAGTCTTGGAAAGAGTGTTGCTCTATGGTTTTTATCTTGACGGTAGAGCCCAGGGATAGTGGAAGTTGTTTGTTCCAGTGGAACCAAAACAGTTGAAGGTATTGTCAAATAAGAAACAAATCCAGACTTGGTAAGGAGAGACTTTGTAGCTCAAAATTAAGAACTAACAAATGATTATGATTACTGAATCATTATATAGATGTTTTTTGCGGGAGCCTAGTCCCAGCCCTGTGTATACTTACTATTGTAATGGTAACACCTCCATCTCTCCTTGCTTGAATCCATAAAAACCCTGAACTTTTTAGACTGGGAAGACAGGTTTTTAGGTCCATAGGCTTTTCCATCTCTTGCTTTACGCCTAGCCATAAACTTCCTCTCTTTGAAACCCCAGTGTCATGGATAGGCTGTTACATACATAGGGCAGAGAACCCACTACTTTTGAACAGTATCAATTTTATTCCAAAGGATGATTGCAAAGAGGGAGAGGGATTATTGCAATAGAAGAAAGGGACTATTGTGATAGGGGGGCTGCTCTGACCATAAGTTCTGCAAGTGTCTCAAGTTGTAAGAAAGGAATAAGTTTCGTTTTCACATAGAGACAGCATGGAATAAGGGAAATGGAGGCAAAACCAGTTTAAACAAGCCCCAGATAAAGAGAAGAGAGAATCTGCCTGATGTAAAGAGATATGAGGTAGTATCAGAGGCGGGAACTCACAGCAAAAAAATAAAAATTTGGGGGGGCATTGGCTAATCAGTTCAAAATCTCAATAATGAGCTAGTTGGCTCTCTGGGATTGGCTGTACAAATTAAAATCTCAAAAGATGATTAGTTAGTGTTCTCGGATAGGCTGTAACCTCTGTAGTACCCAGTCAATGGGGAAACAGGGGAGGGACTTGCAAATTAGGAGTAGGAGATTTAAAGACCGCCATTCTCTTCCTCTGGGGCGCCAGCCTTCCGCGTGTTTGGCTGGATGCCCCATCTTGCAAGATCGTAAATAAATTCTTTTCTCCTCCAGAACCAAGAGAGCGTTTATTCCCTTACAGGTACCGCTTTATTTCTGACAACTTGGGGGCTCATCTGGGATCCAAAGCTTCGGAGGGGGACCCCCGAGGTGGACAAAGGGAAGGCGCGCCCCGCTGATTGAGCGGTCTCGGACTCCACCATTGGGGGCCCATCTCTGGCAGCTAAAGGGCCCGAGACCAGACGCTTGGATCTGCCGGTTGTGGATGAGAAAAGGGGGAAAGGGCTTGCCTCTGTTTGACCAGGCAACTCCATGCACGGACCAAGATAAGGAAAGTAATATATTGCCTTGGTGGTCGGGAATTCCTGATGAGTCTGGAGCTGCTTGTGTGTGACTGAGACGTGCGACATACTGCACGAAGCGAGTGCGGAGTCTCAATCTGCGGTTCCCTTCTCCCGCGAGGGAAAGGGCCAGAGACAGACGAAGCGAAAGGAACTGAGAGAAAGAAGCCCAGACAAGACTCAGGATGGGAAATAGAGGCAGTTGGCTGGCTGGGGAAGAAGAAAAGGGGCACCTATAGAGTCCCTCGGGGACATCCCTCCAGATAGCCCACTAGGTAGGATGTTAAAATATTGGACCGATAGCGATCGGACCAAGGGAAAGGACAAAAAGAAAATGATTAAATATTGTTGTTACATTTGGACTGAAGAAAGCATTTCACCGCCAGATGTATTCTGGCCAAAGTATGGGACAGAGGAGGACTGGCTCTGTGCCAACCTTGTAATTTATGTTAATGAGAAGAAACCCTTTTCTAAGGAGGAGTCTGATTATGCCACGTGCTGGCTAAAGAACAAAAAAACTCCCCTTTACCCTGTGAAAGATAAAAACCTAAACTTGGAAGATGAGTTGGTAGAATCTAAACCCTGGGACCCCTTATTAAGCCTTCCTCCTCCCTACTATTCCCTCCTCCCCCAGGGCAGAGATTGTTAGAGTCTGAGGACCTAATAAGGTCCGCACAGGTTCCAGGGGAATCAGGAGGCCCATCGGCGCCAACTGCCCCACCAGATATGACCCATCAATGGTTGAGGAAAGAATTAACACAGTGCAAAAAGGATGTACAGAATTTTCCATTTCCAAAAACTCTTGAAGGAAAGAGAGTAAGGGAGCATAACCCCGTTAAATCCCTTTACCCCTTGAGGGAGGTGTCTACGGGGCCAAAGGAAGTCGGGTATGTAAATGCCCCATTAACGAGTGCAGAAGTAAGAAATTTTAAGAAGGAGATGAAATCGCTAATAGAGGACCCAATGGGGCTGGCTGAGCAAATAGATCAGTTCCTAGGCTCTAGCCTATACACGTGGTCTGAACTTATGTCCATATTAAACATCCTCTTTACAAAAGAGGAGAGAGGAATGATAAGAGGGGCTGCTATGAAAGAATGGGAAAGGCAACACCCGCCAGGGCAAGGGGTGATGGCAGCAGAGCAAAAATTTCCAAATACTGACCCTGATTGGGATAATAATGATAAAGAGGATAGGGCACAAATGAAGGATCTCAGAGACCTCATTGTAGAGGGAATAAAATTGGCGGTACCCAAATCTCAAAATTTGGATAAGGCCTTTGAGGTAAATCAAGAGAAAGATGAGTCTCCCTCTGCTTATCTACAAAGATTGAGAGAACAAGTAAGGAAATATTCAGGTATGGACCCTGAAGACCCTGTAGCCCAGGGAATGTTAAAGGTCAGCTATGTGAAGGGATCTTGGCCTGATATTTGGAAAAAAATTCAGAAAATAGATGGATGGATGAATAAGCCATTGGAGGAGTTATTAAGGGAAGCACAGAAAGTATTTGTAAGAAGGGAGGACGAAAAACAAAAGCAGCAGGCTAAAGTCATGATAGCCACTGTTGACCACTTGGTCAAGAAAAGATTAGAAACAGGAAATGGAGGATGCAGACAGAGGCGAGATAGGGGAGGGGGCTGGGCTGATTTAAAAAAAGGAGCAAGGAAAATGCAGAACTCTGCAGGGTGTTATCATTGCGAAAAGCCTGGCCATTTCAAAAGGGAGTGCCCAGACTTACAGAAAGAGGGTCGAGTTATACCGCTAATGAATTTTGAAGACTAGGAGAGTCAGAGGCTCCTCATCTCAGAAGCCCACTGGGAGCCTTTAGTAAATTTAAAGGTGGGCCCATATCAAGAGGAAATTACATTCTTGGTAGACACTGGAGCAGCTTGCTCCTCTGTAAATCATCTTCCAAAGGGAGCCAGGTTCTCTGGCAGTTACCTCACCGTCACAGGGGTAAAAGGGGAGGGATTTAAAGTTCCCATTCTTGAACCTACTAACATTTGTTGGGAAAATAATCAAATCATATCTCCCTTGTTGCACATCCCAGAAGCTGGGAGTAATTTATTAGGAAGAGACCTAATAATACCTATGGGACTGGATTTAGAGGTAAGGAATGGACAGATTGAGGTTTTGGCCCTGCTCACTGAAGAAGATGAAAAAGACATTAAGGAGGAGGTATGGGTAAAAGAAGGAAACGGGGGGGGTTGCAAATTCCCCCAATTAAAATCAAGTTAAAAAAGGAAGGGGAGGTCGTGTGCCAGAAACAATACCCTATTCCTCTTAAAGGAAGACAGGGACTCCAACCCATCATTGAGGGTCTCCTTCGAGATGGACTCTTGGAAACCTGTATGTCCTCTTTTAATACTCCCATTCTCCCCATTCAGAAACCAGATGGTAGCTGGAGAATGGTGCAGGATCTAAGAGCCATTAATAAAATTGTCCAGGTTTGACACCCTGTAGTTCCTAATCCTTACACTCTCCTGAGTAAAATTCCCTTCTGTCATAAATGGTTTAGTGTAGTAGATTTAAAGGATGCCTTCTGGGCCTGTCCCCTTGATCCAGAAAGTAGAGACCTGTTTGCCTTTGAGTGGGAAGATCCCTTCAATGGGTGAAAGCAGCAATACAGATGGACAGTCTTACCTCAGGGTTTCACGGAGTCCCCCAATCTCTTTGGGCAAGAGTTAGAGAGGGTACTGGAAAAATTTCCAGTCCCACCTGAAATCACCCTTCTGCAATATGTAGATGATCTATTAATATCAGGTAAAGAAAGGCAAGTGGTGGCTCAAGCTACGAAAAACCTACTGAACTTTTTAGGGGAACAAGGATTAAGGGTATCTAAAAGTAAACTGCAATTTGTAGCAAGGGAAGTTAAGTACCTAGGCCACCTCATAAGTGAAGGAAAAAGAAAAATCCATCCAGAAAGAATCCAGGCCATAGTAGAGTTTCCTCTTCCTCAAACAAAAAGAGAGCTAAGAAAATTCCTGGGATTGGTAGGGTACTGTAGATTGTGGATAGATTCTTTTGCATCTCGAACTAAAGAGCTATACCAAAAATTACTAGAGGAAGAGCCTGACAAGATAGAATGGGAGGAAGTGAAAATAAAGGCATTAAATGAACTCAAGCAGGCACTGGTGCAAGCTCCTGTTCTAGCACTTCCTTCCCTCGAAAAACCCTTTCACCTGTTTGTTACAGTAGATAAGGGAACAGCTTTGGGGGTCCTAACCCAAATCTGGAGAGGCCAAAGAAAGCCGGTGGCTTTCCTTTCAAAGGTTTTAGATCCAGTCTCTAGGGGGTGACCTGGGTGTGTTCAAGCCATTGCAGCAACTGCCCTTTTAGTAGAAGAAAGCAGGAAATTAACTTTTGGAGGGGCAGTAGTAGTTAGTACTCCTCATCAAGTGAGAACTATTCTGTCTCAAAGGGCAGGGAAATGGTTAACTGATTCCTGAATCTTAAAATATGAAGCAATCCTAATGGAAAAAGATGATTTGGTCTTAACAACAGATCATAGCCTAAACCCGGCCTCCTTCCTCTGGAAGGGGCCTGAGCAAGTAGAGACCCCCGAGCATGTCTGTCTAGACCTAATTGAATACCAAACTCGAGTCCGACCTGACCTAAGGGATCTTCCCCTGCACTTGGGGGAAAGACTGTTCATAGATGGATCCTCCAAAGTCCTAGAAGGAGAAAGGCACAATGGCTATGCAGTTGTAGATGGGATAACTTGTGAAGTAAAAGAAGCTAGCCGATTGCCCAATAAGTGGTCAGCTCAAACTTGTGAGTTGTATGCACTAAATCAAGCCCTCAAATTATTAGAAGGAAAGGATGGTACAATATACACTGACTCTAAGTATGCCTTTGGGGTAGTCCACACCTTTGGAAAGATCTGGGAAGAAAGGGGATTAATCAATAGCAAAGGAAAAGAACTGGTTCATGGGGAATTGGTGAAACAAGTATTAACCAATCTACTCTTACCTAGAGAAATATCAGTGGTGCATATAAATGGACACCAGAAGGGACCTACTTTTGAGGCAAAAGGCAATAGGTTGGCTGATGAAAAGGCTAAGGAGGCCTCTCTCTACCCCCCTTTAAAAATAATGGTCCTAATACCCTCTATCCCTAAGGAATTTGGGGTCCCTACATTCTCTGCCAAAGAAGTAAAAGAGTTGAAACAGTTAGGAGCAACCTTAAATGATCAGGGGAAATGGTTTCTCCCAGATGGCAGACAAATGTTAAATAAACAAATAATGAGGGAGATATTAGCAGTCCTACACCAGGGGAGTCATTGGGGGGTACGAGCCATGTGTGATGTAGTACTTAGACAATTTGGATGTGTAGGCCTTTATACAGTTGCTAAACAAATCTGTGAGCGGTGCATAATTTGTCAAAAAATTAATAAAAAGGTTTTAAGAAAACAGGTACAAGGGGGAAGAGAGCCGGGCCTGAGACCATTCCAGAGCATTCAAGTTGATTATACTGAAATGCCACCAATCGGTCGTTTAAAATATATTTTGGTAATTGTCGACCACCTCACTGGATGGGTGGAAGCCTACCCTCTATCCTCAGCTACAGCATTGGGAACTTCTAAAGTTATCCTTGAACAAATCATTCCCCGTTATGGGTTAGTGGAAAATATAGACTCTGATAATGGCAGTCACTTTACCTCCCGTGTATTGCAGAATGTCATGAGAAGCCTGGGTGTCGCTTGGGACTTCCACACTCCCTGGCATCCACCATCCTCTGGGAGAGTGGAAAGAATGAATCAAACCATAAAGAAACATCTTTCTAAATTAGTTTTGGAAACAAAGTTACCTTGGATCAAGTGCTTACCTATAGCTCTACTAAGAATCAGGACTGCCCCTAGAAAAGAACTGGGAATTTCCCCTTATGAAATGCTTTTTGGTTTGCCTTTCCCCAGGAGGACTGGAGAGCTCCCCTCCCTAGACACAAAGGATCTTTTTCTTAAGAATTATATACCGGCCTTGTCTTCTACTTTATCATCTCTCAGGCACCGTGGACTGCTGGCTCAGACCCCGCCTCTTGAATTTGCTGCCCATCGACATCAGCCTGGCAGCTTGGTTCTGATCCAGTCGTGGAAAGAATCCAAACTTCAACCGATCTGGGAAGGACCCTATCGAGTCTTGCTGACAAGTGAGACGGCAGTCCGAACGGCAGAAAGAGGCTGAACTCATTACACACGAGTGAAGGGACCGGTGCCTGAACCAGACGATAAGTATCCAGCAACTCAACCTGAATCCTGGAAAGTGACTCCTACCTCAGATCTCCTAAGGATCACTTTAAATAGGCAACAGTTGAAGGAACATACTAGAAGGGAGGAAGGGCTGGATTAAACCCTATGTTTGCATTGTGCTCTGTGTATAGCTTAATGATGAAATTGCTTATACTGATCATAATGTTCTATATTCAAGGAGTAACAGGTTCTGCTAAGCTGGTTATAAGTGTAGTCAAAGGCTTAAAGTCTCAAACTGTACAATTTGATGTTTGTCAAGTAATGAGCTGTAAAAGTCTAAAACATCAGCAACAACTGAGGGAGGAATATAAGCATTTATGTAAGCAGACTGTTCAAGTAGAAAGCAAGATTGTTGGGGGGCGAACATTTGAGAGTATAACTTATGAGACACCTAACCCCTGATATTCTTGGAACACTGCTTGGTGGACCACACAGTATGAGGGATGGGTCTTACCCAGGTTGGAGGAAAAACCATTAAGGAAAACTTGGCTGGAATTTAACTCTCCAGTTCAAATTGACCCCAAGGTCATTAGAATACTTAAGGCCAAAGACTTAAAGCAAACCACAGAAATAGAGACAGGTTATGGAAATACAAATGCCTGGGTAGAATGGGGCAAACATACCATCCAGAGTCTTAACAGAAGAGACTGTTATGCTTGTACAACCAAACAACCCACTGTTCAGATTATGCCCTTCCCCTTGTGTCCCGGCCCGCGGGACGATCAACGGAGGCTCCAAGTCCTGCGAGGGAAGAATGGTACGGGACAAGAGACACGAGGAATGACAGCAAGACAGGTTTCTGATCAAGCTGCAAAACTTTATTGAAGAGGTAGGGTATATATGCCCTGGAGGGAGAGGGGGTGGCTAATAAGGACAGGTAGCGGTCTGGGATTGGTGATTGCTGTTGCTAGGGTGGATGGCAATGGGTGGCCACTGTTTAGGCGCGAACTAGCTACTGTTTAGGCGGGAGCTACTGTTACTTCCTTGAAGAAGGCTAATTATAGCTTAGGCTGTTCTTGCATCAGCCCTGGTGGCCATGTTGCATGTTACCGGTATCGCTGAAGGTGAATATTATACATGCTACCTTAATTGTCCCCAACACCCTTGGGGATGAAAAATCATGAAAGGGAGTTTAAATGTATAACACTCCTCTTTCAAAATGCTACTCCTGGTGAAAGTTGTAGTACGTTGTCCTCCCTTTTCCCTCCAGTCCAGAAGGGAAGTGTCAAAGCCATACCAGCGTCTCACCTTGGTCCCGGAAACCACTCTGCCTGTCTCTCCAGATGGGAAGAAGGGCTCCAGGATCTTGGTACCATGGCTTTGTGTACACAGGTGTGGAATATGAGCAAGGATAGTACTGGCAACTTCTCCAGCCTAACTATATCCCGAGCAGACCTCTGGTGGTACTGTGGGAAGGGCATCCTCTGGCCAACACTACCTGAAAGGTGGGGAGGAACCTGTGCTCTGGTTCAATTGGCTATCTCATTTACCCTGGCATTTGAAAGTAGTAAGAAAGTACCAACCCAAGGCAAAGGAGAAAAGAAAAATGTACAAAGTGTACCTAGTTCCTTCAATAAAAAATGTTTGTAGATAGTATAGGGGTTCCCCAGAAAGTTCCTAATGAGTTTAAAGCTAAAAATCAAGTAGCTGCAGAATTTAAATCGTCCTTATTCTGGTGGGTCACCATCAATGAAAATGTCAATCATCAGCTAAAATTTATCAACTATACCAGGGATGTCATTAAAGAAATAGCAGAACAGTTAGATGCCACTAGCCGAATGGCATGGGAAAACAGAATGGCCCTAGACATGATGCTAGCTGAAAAAGGAGGCGTCTGTGCTATAGTTGGGGGAAATTGTCGCACATTCATCCCCAATAATACCGCACCTAATGGAACTATCACCAAAGCCCTACAAGGCTTAACAGCCTTATTTCAGAAACTAGAAAAGAATTCTAGCATTAACAACCCACTCACAGAACGGTTGGAAAATTGGTTCAAGAAATGGAAAGGAATTGCAACATCTATTTTAATTTTCCTTATCATTCTAGCCAAAATGTTTATAACAGCTGGGTGCTACATAATCCCGTGTGCTCAAAGGCTAGTTCAAAAACCCATCAAAACCACTAGAATCAAAAATAAGAAAGATTCCTATGATGAGGAATGTGAAAAAGCCCTTACCAAATTTGAGAATCTAAAATGTGAAAACTAAAAGTGTTTAAAAAGAAAGAGGAGGGAATCTGTAAGAAAGGAATAAGTTTCGTTTTCACATAGAGACAGCATGGAATAAGGGAAATGGAGGCAAAACCAGTTTAAACAAGCCCCAGACAAAGAGAAGAGAGAATCTGCCTGATGTAAAGAGATATGAAGTAGTATCAGAGGCGGGAACTCACAGCAAAAAAAAATTAAAACTTGGGGGGGATAGGCTGATCAGTTCAAAATCTCAATAATGAGCTAGTTGGCTCTCTGGGATTGGCTGTACAAATTAATATCTCAAAAGATGATTAGTTAGTGTTCTCGGATAGGCTGTAACCTCTGTAGTACCCAGTCAATGGGGAAACGGGAGGGACTTGCGAATTAGGAGTAGGAGAGTTAAAGATCGCCATTCTCTTCCTCTGGCGCGCCAGCCTTCCACGTGTTTGGCTGGACGTCCCATCTTGCAAGATTGTAAATAAATTCTTTTCTCCTCCAGAACCAAGAGAGTGTTTATTCCCTTACAGGTACCGCTTTATTTCCGACAAAGTGTTAGGCAAAATAGGTTTTTCTTTTATAGAGAGGAAAGAATTGGGTGTAGGGGAAGTGGGATAAAAGGGTGGCATGATCAGATAGACCTGAGAATATTTTATGCCAAAGCAGCCTATTTTCTGGGAGCTGCCCTTAAAATTCAGAGGTCTGAAGGAAGGAAGGAGAGTATCTTAACCAAATTCTGGCTAACAAGCATTTTGCTCAGATTGATCAGTGGAACAAGCTGTTCAGCTAATCGTTTATGAGGCAAAGAAGAGGAATTTGGAGAGTCTGTGTTTGGCTTTGTCACAGGTAAATGGGGATATCCATGAGTCTCTCATCTAAGTCATGTGAAGAAAGGGGCTTCTTTACAGTAAGCTGCTTTCTGGAATAAAAATTGGGGGAGTTTCTTAATCTTCTGTTTTCCAGGATCACAAGGCTCAGCTAAAATTTAACATTGCCAGTAACATTTGATATGTTGATTTAAAAACAAAGTAGAGGGGAATGATAAAAGAGAGACTTCTCATGCAATTCAGGATTTCACAGCTTGAGCGATTCATGCATGGAGCAGGGTCAGATTCAGAAAGCAGAAGTGTGCTCCACCTAAAGAGGGGCAGTTCATGTAGAATAACGTGGAAGCAAGTGTACTGAGTTCAGGCCCTGGATTGTGGTGTAGTCGGTGCCTGCACCTTGTTCTGTATCACAGATCAGGTGATTAATCTTTGGTCTCCTCATTGGTAACCAAGACTCATCATCACCCTAATGCATGTCAAGCGACACTGAGAAGAGACAAAGTAATGGCAAGGTATTTTGTAACCATAAATGTGCCTATCCATGCTGAATATTAGGGATCCGTCTTCTTGCTCTAGAGTTCTCATGTGAAGTGTTCCTAATTTCAAGAAATAAGCATGATCAGGGCTAAGTACCCAAATGAGAAGATCTTGGAGATCCATTTTGGCAGGTTAAGTGACAAGAAATCAAATCACTCCAGTACTGCAAAAGATCCCATGTGTAGAACAGCTCTAGAAAACAACAGGCAAGGGGTTTTTAGGGCCATCTGCTATATCTGAGTTATTTGGGTAGGAAATGGAAATGCTGTTCTTTTAAGAGCATTTACAAAAATCTGTTTTACAACAAAAGGAAGACATCTCCCCAAATAAAATGAAAGCCTCATGGTCACAGCTGGTTATCCCAGGATTGTTTTCCCTCAATTTACACTTGAATGCCCTGTGGAATCTCCCCCTCCCTACCCCTCCCCTCCGGAATGCTGCAAAGCTGCCACCCTAGCAACAGAACTATCATCAAACTCCTTGAATCTCAATATGCCCCAGCTCAAAGAGCACCCCAGAGGAGCAGGATCTTAGGACAGAGGGACAGGACCCTTTTCACCAGGGGCATTAATCAGATTCTTGCTTCCAGTTTCCTCTTCTCAAAATCTTTCAGTGGTTCCCCATTGCCTATCAAAGGTAAAACTCTCCTGCTTCATTCCTGGTGGCCTAATCTATTTCCAGATGATTCATCTGCCATAATTACCCCAAATATGACTCAAGGCAGGAGTTAGCCAAAACAACACTTCCCAATGTTTGTCCTACAAGCTATTACACATCCACTCTGCCCCCAAATCTTGTATCCAGTGAGGAAGGGTGACAAGGAGTAACATGAAGGAGTTTAAATGACCTAAATGGCTTTTCAAAAGGTATCCTCTAGAAAGAAGGCGGCAGGAGAAAAATAATTTGTACTCCTGCCAGTTAATATCCCTCTCGGTTACTGTTAGTGGGAAAACTGAAGAACTTAGTTAGAAAGGAAATGGAATACACTAAACTTGTAATGCTATTTCAGCTATTTTAAAGCATTTCATTAAGTTTGCAAATGGAACCAAACATTCAAAGGGCCCCTTAGAAAGTGATTGGTAAAAAGTGCACAATTTATGGATAGAATAGGATTTAGGCTGAACTTTAAATCTTCTCTGATCTGCAATTTTAATACACTAAATATAATTTAAACCACAGAAAATCTCTGAATAGCCCCTTCTGGGCACAAAGACTGTCCTCAGACCACTCACCTCTGGAGAGTGGTCTGAGGCCTCGGCTAAGACTGGGATTGAAGTTACCCTGCACAGTTCTTTTGTACATCTTGGGATTATTTTTAACATCATGTTGTGCTTCTTTTAAAATCACATACTTTTAAAAAAATAATTTTTAAAAACAGCTACTTAAAAATTCTCTGCAATAAAGTCATGTTGGCAATGAGCTACCGAGAAGCTGACACAGGGCACAGTGCCTGGAGGGTGTCAGAAAAATATCAGTTAAGATCCCATCATTTTCCCCAAAAGAAAAGGAGTGTTTGCTTAAGAAACAAGAACTCCTAATTGCTCCTCTGCTGGGCTGATAATGCTCAAAGCGAGGAAGGACATATCAGGACCAGTCCCAAAAGCTTTATTTAGTGACCACAGAGGAGGCTTTTTAGGGACCCAGTGATAGAATGTATTTGACTTAACAGTTTCATTTTAAGTCTAATGAGATTTAAACTGGCCAAGAAAATCAAAGGATGGAATGAGTTAAAATCTGGATTATATATTGTTCAGAATAAAAAAAAAAAAGGATTTTTGTAATGAGATTATCCTTAATAATCTTCTAATTTCCCTTCTCTGCATGCACTAGGCCACTTCAGGTCCACATAGAGGCTTTGTGAGACTTACAGAGACTTGTCCTCGCTGGGTGACACTGTCCTTTGTAATCATGGTTTGGCAAGCAGAAGACATCTTTATGCAATTAGAAAAGGCACCCCTACCTCCCAGCAGGTGCAGCCCTGCTCCAGGGCACAGGGCACAGTGAGTAGAGAGTGGGCTGGTTTCCACCCTACCTGGTCTCCAGTCTTGGAGCCACGCAGAACTCAGTCCCAACAAGTGTCTACGGCAGCCCTGGCTGAAACCCCAACTCCAATATTCCTAGAAAAACCATGTTCCAAGGTAACTGCAAGCTATGAAAAAGGTTTTAGTAATGCCACTGAACTGTATACTTACAAATGGTTAAAATGGCAAATTTTGTTACATATATTAGCACAATACATATAATTTTAGATATAATCTACACAGAAATGCACCTTTGTTATCTGATACGTAATTGATCACTAGTGAATTAGAGATTTTCCCTCTTGCTTAGTAAAGATCAAGACACTCCAATGCTGAGCAGACAACAGTATTGTTTGTAAAAATGAATTTATTAAAATGTTCATAACTATAAAATATTAAAATGCACAGAAATTAATTTTAACAAATTAAATACAAACTTTATATCTCATGCCAGTGTATGAAAAGCATCATGAATATCTCAGTTCTATTTCAGTTAAGCTGCTCATACATTTTAACTTTTCAAAAATCATAAAATATGAACATGACAAAATAGTACAAGAAGTATTTCAACAACAGATAATATTCTGTCCCCAGTTGTGACTTAATGTTTTCTGAAATCAAGATGCATGTGCAATTAAAAGGCAAGAACCTTGTTAGTTTTTAAACAAAAAGGATAGCTTTCTCTAATATCTGAGGGACATGTAAAGGAAATCTCCTGAGTATTTTGGTCTAATGTTTCACTCCATTAAAATTCACAGGCATTACAAAGGACAGGACACTAAAATGTCCCTAGCAGTTAACATGACAGGGCTGAGGCCAGCTTCTCCCTTCCCAGGGCCCTCTCCACCTGTGCTCAGTCCATGGTTCCAGGGCTCTGCCCCCAGCGCATCTGCAGACACAGCCCCTCAGTTTCCCGCCTTGCCAACAAGGCAGCACCAAACTAACACCAACACCGTCCACCTCGTGGGTGACCCTGTGCCTCCACCACAGCTTAACTGTCTTTGGCTTCTTGGCAGTGTCACACAGCACAGCTGCTGCCTTCAAAAATACAGGGCTTTTTCTCTCCTGTCTGTGGCAGCACATTTTAAACCAGGAAGATATTCTCTCAGCTGGGGCTATGAAAACGTGAATCCACATTTCTTTTTAAACTCTATGCTACGTACAAGGAGATAAAGAAAAAAAATTCCTTTTCTATGCTGACATAGTAACTGTGAAATCAAACACAAGATAGTCATTCGCTTCAGAGAAGAGGTAAAATGAGAGGAAGCAACACCCAGAGCCGAGAGGAGGGAAAGGAACAGTGGCACTCCCATCGCAGCTCTGTGGAATGAGAAACAGTTTCCTCTAGTGGGAAGAAATCTATTTCTCTCTCCCAGGGAAGAGTTAGACCCCCACATGGCCTGCCTTGAGGGTTCTCTGACCCCATCATTAATGTCATCAAGACAGTCAGTGGACTGTCATCCCCAACCACTGGGACAATCCAGAAGGCCAGAATATTGTCTTGAGTCCTATATAAATACTGTTTTATAAAGTGGATACATTAACAGCAGGCATTTAACATTGTGATCTGGAGTTGAGCTGCTCTATTGCTAACAAGCATCTAAAATCTGATCACTGAAATACATTTCACTTCCCTTTGAAAGTTGTTTCACTTTACCAAGGAGTAGCTCTACTCCCGTGGCACCTGAGCATTTAACAGCATCACGGTGGATGGAGACCAATCTAGCAAGAACACGGTACAGCCACATCAAGCACAGACCTGTTACTGGTCCAGTGAGAGGAGCAGGCCCTGTGTCTTCTCCAGAGCCTACCAGAGGGCCTGGCACTTAACAGGCAGTAAAGGGCAGGAAATGCTGCTAGGGTGAACTAAACCAAGAGCAAGAGATGCACGGTGCAGGAGTTCAGTAGGAAACAACCTCCAGATGTTAGAGTTTGTGACCCTACCATTCTCCTTTTTTACCCTAAACTGCCTGATTGCCCCCTAGAGGAGGCTGGAGGCTCAAATTAAATACAGAATCTTTTCTGGCTTAGGAATAATCTGGGATACTGCTGTCTCTACCCCTACCTGCCCCCCTCCCCACCCCCACACCCAGTAACAGGGTGGGGAATAAGAGACTGGAGGGTTCAAGGAAGCCACATTTACTGCAGCAGATGCTTTGGTATGTTGGTCACTTTGGTATAGAGAAATAAAGCCAAGCAATGCAGAACCTCTGGTGAAGGGTGCTCCCCAGGCAGGGAACACAATCGGTGTGGGCCGTTCTTTTAACTACACACAGCACCATCCTATCACAATGGATGTGTAGTGAGCAATTCATGATGATGCTTGGTGATCTGTAACACTGTGTCTAATGAGTAAAGGTCAACTGATGAGAAATTGATGGGCTTATCTTTTCCAGGCCGTTAGGTTGATAAAAATGTACTTTTTAACACGTGATTTCATTTTTTTTTTTTTTCCCTAAGAAGCTCCACATCTGTAAAAGAGGTAAATTAATTATCCTGGTCAACATGAGTTAGAATTCTATTTGAATCTGTAACTTTCCCCACTTTTGTCATCTTATTCCTTTGAGGTTTGCAAAGCAGTCAACATTGATTAGGCACAAAACATTCTAGGAGTGGTCCTGGAAGATAAAAGGTGTCACTGTGGATTATTACAAATATGCTCCAAAACCTTGCTGTCTTCATGCCAGTCCACTAAAAGTATTGATTTGAGATGGAAAGATAGACCAAAATGCCGACTGAAACTATTTCCTCTTATTAACTGAGGTTTCCCTTTCTGTGAAGGAACAATAATGCACCTAAATATGGTGAATTTTTGAGTATTTGCCACCTAACAGAGGATTCAAACTCAATTCTGAGCTAGCTATTTTTAATTATACCGAAGCTATTAAGGTGGTAGCATGTCTAGTCTTTGATGGTATTGTAAGCGAAAGACAACTCTGGAATAGATCCGACAAAGCGAAGAAATGAACCACTGCCTAAAACTACAGGAGATCGTGTGGCTGAGAACAGAGAGTAAAAAGGATTCAAACTGAGAAAAAGAGAGAATTCATTCTGCTTTAGGAAGTGATGGTTTTAAGCACATTAAGAGACTTTTCTGTTACTAAAATACTGATTATGAAAAGAAGAGTAACATTTTAGGTTTTTCAGGTGATAAATTTTATGTCCTTCTTGATCTGTTTTACATTTTCCAGTTCCAGCTTTATGCTGAAACTGAAAAATAATCTACATGAAGTGGCAATAATTAAGACTCATATTTGCCAAAATGATTTAACTTAAAACATTCTTATTAGTGATTCATAATATATTTTGACAGAGCTAAATTCTTTAAAGTGCGTCTCAGAACATGAAGTTCTTATTCTACTTTTGGTCGTAAATTCTTATCTACTACTTCTCCCACCTTCTCGGCTAAAATCCCAATATTTTTTGTCACATCTTTGAGGTGATTCTCATGAAGAAGTTTTTGGGTTAGGTATTTTTCTCTCTTGATCTTGCTCTTCGTGCTTTTTGATACATCTGGAATTGCATACGAAATGAAAAATTTCACAGAGTAGATGACATGCTGAGGGAGAGAAAAAGAATAATGTCAATCACAATGAAATGAAGGGAAATACAATTTCTTTCACTCATTTTTGCTGGTGATGAGGGCATATACATGCACAAGGCTGTATCTCCAACTGCTCACACCAGTGAGTACTGATGTGGCTCTGCCTAGGAGTTACATTTTGTTACCTTAGAAATTGAAAAGACTACTATTTGATATGGAGTATAGAGCATATGTAGCATCTATATTAGTTATAAAGGATAAAAGATAGAATTACCGTCTGATGCAGCAATCCCACGTCTAGGTATATATTCAAAAGACCTGGAAGCAGGTATTTGCACACTGATGCCCTCAGTGGCATTATTCACAACTGCCAAAAGATGGACAACCCAAGTGTCCATCAACTGTTAAACACAAAATGTGGTATATACACACAATGGAATATCATTCAGCCATAAAAAGGAATGACGTTCTGATACATATGACAACATGAATGAAACTCAAAGACATCATGTTGAATGAAATAAGCCAGACACAAAAGGACAAATATTGTATGATCTCACTGACATGAAATAATTAGAATAAGCAAATTCATAGAGTAGGGTAGGGAATGGGGAGTTAATGCTTAAATTGTACAGCATTTCTATTTGGGGTGATGGAAAAGTTTTGGTAAAGGATGGTGGTGAGGGTAGCACAACATTGTCAACTACGTTCAAATATATAATTCAATGGTGTTAATTATGTTAAGAAGGGGGGCATAATCTTAGGTTGTAGATATGTTACTAGAATAAAAATTAAAAACAACAACAAACCCTCAGTACTGTACAACACAAACAGTGAACCCTAATTTAAGTATGGATGATAGTGAATAATACAATCCTAATAATATTCTCCCATCAATTGTAATAAAGGTGCTACACTAATGCAAGATGCTAATAATAACAGGAACTATATATTTTATGCATGATTCTTCTCTAAACCTATAACTTCTCTAATAAAAAAACATATAAACTTAATAATTAGGATACTGACAATGCTGTTGTATCTTTTTCTGTGTTCCTTTCCTACCTAATTTGCATATCTCTTTCCCAAAGGTAAACACTGTCCTATCTGCATGTTTTGTGTGTAACATTTTATTTTTAAAAATAGTTTTACAAAACACATACCTAAAAATATCTTTTAGTTTTGCTTGATTTAAGCTTTATAAAAACAGCATGATACTGTGCATATTCTTTAGAAAATGGTTTTCACTCAAAACTAAGATTCATCCATATTAATGCATATAACTACAGTCCATTCATTTTCCTTGCTGTATAGTATTCCACTGTGTGAATGCACAACAATTGATTTATCTGTTCTCCTGTCAGTGGGCATGCGGATTGTTTCTAGTTCTTGCCATTACGAACCATGCTGTTTTAAATGCTCATGGGCTTGTATCCTGGAGCGTATCTCTACGAGTTTCCCAAGAATATGCCCTGAGAAGTGGAATGCTGAGACAAAGGATATACTCATGAATGTTTGATTTTATAACATAGGACCACACTATTTTTCAAAGCAGTTATACCAACTTACACTCTTATCAGCAGTGTGAGACAGTTTTAGTTAAACAAAAATAACTAAGTCACTATAGATGAGTTTTCTGTTTTCTGCAACTAAACATAATCCTAACTAATACACTAAGAGTCTGAGGCTTTGTAATTTGGTGGTAGATATTCACTCAGGATAAGAAGTAAAATTAGCTAGATCAATTGCAAATTTATAGCATTTTTAGTCATTTTTCAGAGTTGGCTAATTTGGGGGATATAAAGTTATTCTAAGAAGTTGGTGCATTGTGAAAATTTAAGAGGTAATAACAAGAATAAAACTATTATAGCAATAAAGTTCCTCAAAGGCAGATGTAACATCTTATTCATCTTTTACTGCCCATTGTGCAGCCCAGTGTCCCAAACAACAAAAATGGAAGCAATTAATACTCAATTGAATGGAATTGAATCCCCCTTTCACACAACATGTTCTTCACCTTGAAAGCAGATAACCAACTTCATTAATTAAATTAAGGAGGGTGTTATGAGTATCTCAGGTCTAACTGATTAATATGCCCTAAAATATTTTTTAGTAAGAGATAAGGAAGAAAGTATCATACATTTAAAATACAGAGTTGGCACCACTTAACATTAAAAGAAGTTCTGCAGATACACAGCTTCATAAACTATTTCAAAGTAGGCTTTTCGTACCTCCATGACGATGATAAAAGCCAGCTTGGCTGCGATCACGTGCCAGTAGAAGATGTTGTGTTTATACTCTTGTGGGTGTCCAGGAGGATACCGGAAATCACGATACCTGGAAACAAAATGGATGCAGATTGGGGGATGATCCTTCATGATCCAACACTGTAAACAAGGGCCCGCTTGAAAAGAAGTCATATTTAATGTAATGCTCTTTTAAATTAGACATCATATACACTTTCTCTTAGAGCTCATTTTGGAAACTACTTCAGTAATACCTCATTTAGCATGTAATAGGAAGATGATGGCAATGATGGATTCCACCCTTGTAAAAAGAATCCATCTTGTTAAAAGAACAAAAGTATCTTATATTTTCTTTTTGGCAGAGCTTTATCCTTTCTTAAGGGTGTAACTAAAACAATTTAGCCTATTTTCAGGATCATGTTTATAAATTTGATTTATTTATTGATACAATGGTATGGGACTATCTTGCCCTTTACAAAATTGCCCCAGAGTACTATCTGCTTTTTAGAATTGTTTGCCTAATTCCTTGTTGTTAGGTGTCACATGTTATTGCTGTTAGCATTTGTCCTTCAGGTAGCACATCTCTAATTTTTGTCTGTAATCTGTAAGACCTAGCAGAGTTACTTACTTATTAGAATTGTGTTAAGTAAGAATAAGCAGATGCAATGTGGGATTCTAAGAGGCTCTATGACATGTAACTTTGAACCATTTATTCTGGGCTTATTTCTGGTTCCTTTGTTACATTGTGTATTGTTGAGAATTTTCAATCAGTGAAGGCTTTGAGGCGTTGGACTAAATGAACTTTAAAACCTCCTTTATCTTTAAAACTCTGAAAAGAAATTCTATGATCTATAGTCCACAAACTTTATGAATTGGTAATTTAGTTGATAAACACTATCCATGGTTGATCTCACCAGTCATTAAAATCAATGCAGAGAGCTTTGGAATACTTCTAGACATTACTACTGTTAGGGTTGAGGTATTTACATCTTTCGTCTTTGTATTTCTTTGCTAGGTGAGGGTGCTAGTTTGCAGTCATTCAATATCTTCAAGTTGTGCTTGAATAACACATTGGTTATCACAACTAACAACTGAATTATCTTGCTTTTCAAAATTCTTGGAGTTTCTCCGTTTCTAAGACTTTTCTTCTGGATTACCTCTCTGTACACTGGAAATCTTACCTTTAAATCTTGGTTTAAAGTTTGGTTTGAAAGTTCTAACCCCATTCTGTATTAATTTTTATATCTTATCCCGTTTTTAGTTTGATTGAAAAGACAGCTATGGGGAAAGTGTCTCTAGCAATTTTGATTTAAAAGATACCAAATAGAATTACATTACAAAAAAAGTCAAAATGAACTACATTTTTATACACTACAAAGAAGAGCTTGCCTGCATGTGGTATGGTTGTCAAGCCCCAAGGATGAATTTCCCCTGCTTTGGCTTTTGAAGTCCATGACGTTGAAGATGGAGAGAGTATTGTTGATGTACCCGTCCATGGTGTAGTGGTCATGGTCCCCATAGGGAGGGACAGAGAAGGCCCAGTAATACACCAGGCGGGGGATCATGTCTGAAGTGAAAGCGATGATCATGGCCTATGGTGGGAAGAAAACAAAGGGGGTGTCAGCCTAGAGCCTTTATCGCTATGGTTAACAAACATGTCGGAATTATTGTTTTTATCAAGTTGAATTTTTTTTTTTTTGATTAAAGAACCAGAATCCTTAATTTAACAATGAAATGTATATAGATAAGGAATGTCCTGAAGTCTTTGAACAGCTGCTTCAAAGTAGCGTAGTTACTTTCCTTTTGGTCTTCAATTCTAAGAAAATGGACAAAAATCCACCTGCAGTCCATGTGCAAAGGTCTCCTTGTGTCCATGATGTTTCTTAAGTGCACTAAACACCCATTTATCCAGAATGATGGAAGAATAGTTACTGTGGGTAACCCAAGAGTTGCTACACAGATAAGTAAATTTAAAAAACAACATATTAACATTCAATAAACAGAGCTTTATGCAATTTCTTTGTGAATTGCCCTTTTTTTCTCATAAAAATAGCATATAAACTGTGTATTTTCTTTGGTTTAAATTAAGTAAATAACTGCCTTCAAATTCAGACTGTCTTTCCCCCTATAGTGCCTTGTCTTCTTTATTTTAAACCCATGGCCTGATTTATTTTAAACTCTCAGCATATACTTACATCATTTACTTCCCTAGGGAGCAATATTTCTAAATTAATTTTAATGAAATATGGGCAGCAAGAAACTATATTGGGGCTGCTCCATTCACATAGTCATGTAATGATATCTGTTTTGTTAGATTTAGTGTCTAGGCCTCTAAACTTCCAAGAGATTAAATGGATAAAGTTATGAAAGTTACAAATTACCAAATAACGAAGAAACTTTAGTGTGTTCCCAAGTGAAAGGAATAAATGAGTTAATCTTAAGCCTGGGTTTGGATCAGGCTGACATCTATTAAAGATATAAAGCTACCATAAATTAAGTAAATCTACTCAAAAATTTGTTAATTTGGGCTTTAAAACTTTCCAATGTATAAAATCGGGGTGAAGGAAGGAGAAGGGAGAGAATATATTTTAAACCAAATTCTATGTGAATAAACAAAGCTATGTGATTCAGCCACTAATCAAAGCAGAAGAACAGACATGTTTTTGGCTCAACATGATTTTTTAATAGTATTCATCTGAACATATGGTTTAAGACATTCTGAGACCATAAACCAACAAACAAGATCTCAGCAAAGCAAGAAAAACTAAGGGGCTTTTCTGTTGCAAAAGCTTCCCCCAAGAACCCAGCTTTGCCATTTCCTCCGAAGTGAAAATCTGTGTGTGTGTGTGCATGTGTGCATGGTGTGAGGTAAGAATCTTACTTCTTTCCAGATTTGAATAGATTAAGACTCCCCGTTATCATTTAACTCAACCATCTATTTTTATAGAATCACCCCACCTACAGATGTGCTCCAGGAAGTTACAAAAATGCCAATAAGAAAGATGAGACTATTGTCTTCTGACAAGATACTTGCTCCTCCTGAATTGAGTTGCTTTCACAGACATGCTGCAAGAGTACAAATAAATGCAGTGTGCTTCATTTCCCACGTTGTTTGGAACACAATTTTCCATTTATATCAAAATAAATTAAAATTGGTCTTCAATAGCAAATACTCTGATGTGACACCATGGTGTCAACTCAGTTTATTTACTGAACCAGCAGATTTAAAATGAATGATTTTATACCAAACTCCTGCTTGATGCCCAGTCTCATTTCTGGTGCTAGTCTTTGTCCTAAAAAAAGTTCTCTTATTAAAAGAACTCCCCTCCCCCCTTTTTTGGGGTTCACATTAGATTGTAGAATCGAAGTTATCAAGGTGAGGGGATAAAAGGTGCATGTTAATTCCTATATGGATGACTTGCATCTTGGAAACTGTTACAAATTCTAATACTATGGGAAAAAAAGGCCTGTCCATAGTCTAACTGATGTCACAAATCTAATAAGCAGTTTTCCTAGGGTATAATAACATGATGCCTAAGCAATAAGAAAAAACTATTGGATAAGAATCAGTATCACCAATTAGCTGGCGTGTTTGTACGTACACATACGTACATGTAGGGTAGCCTCGGAAACACAGCTAAGACACCATCTGTGGCAATGGAACTCAGCCATGGCAAGGATCCTTGGAAAAGGTGCCTTATACAATCAAACTGGAATGCTTGAGGAATGAGCAGTTTGAGTCAACTGAATTTTCTAGTTATCTGAAGGTCAAACAAAAGCCCTTTTAGTTTCAAACCTTGTAGCTGAAAATTTTCTTAAAGCAAACAAGTCCACGATCCTGCTTTGCTTATTATAGTATAGTATATTGAACATGACAGATTCATTCTTTTATGACTTTGAAACGTAAAAGGCTTTACTGTCATATTTCTGAACATAAGTCTTCATTTTGTGGCACAGTGGATGTTTAAGGTGTGGGCTATTGGAGTGAATGGAAAACTGCATACCTACCAGTTGGTTTTTGTGTGTGATTTGCAACTTTCTCCAAAAAGTAGAGACAACATATGTAATTCAGAGAAATTGGGGATGGTGGTGGTGAAAGCTGGGTTCTAGATAATGTGTTTTATGGTATAAAATTGTGACCATGGTCCAGACAGTGGTACATTTTGAAATTCTGCAGCTTTAGTTGAGGCCCATGTCAGACAGTCATTGTTGATGATGAGTAATGAAGATGATAAAATCACAGCAACTAACATGCAATGAGACCAGGTTCCATGCATTAACTCACTGACATTCCCCAACCTCTCTCTGTGAGATGGACTAATCTTATAACAGGCGGTAGGGATTTATTCATTTTAAGAATGATAAAACGAAACTCTGAAATAAGGTGTCCCCAAGATCATACAGCTTAGAAGCTACAGTGCTACCACCCTTCCTCATTGAAGAGCCTGACCCACAGGTACCGCCACTGCCACATTTTGTTCTGCTTCTGCATATGCTCAGAAGAAAAGGCTGGGGACCTAGAGCAAGAGTGACTTGATTAAGAAATTAAAACTGGGAAATCATGTTGTTTGGGAAACTGACCCAGAAGCAAGGTTGTTACTGAAATCAGGGAGAAAATGGCCCTGGTTGTAAGGAGGTTCCTAGGGAAGGAAGTCTCCTGCAGGGCTGATGTGGGAACTGCTCCCCAAAGAGCGCTAGGCCTGTGCAAGAAGAAAGACAGTGCAGAATGATTGATTCATACAGGTTGTAAACAACTGAGTTCTGTCCCCTCTCAACTGGGCTGCCTGCAGGGCATGAGGCTGCTTCAGCCCATGACCACAGTGTGGGTAGCACAAACCATGGTGGGGCAGGTAGGGAGGAGGGGTGGGATGTCCTCTAAACGTACCTCCTTCAAGAACCCCTGCTCTGGGGACAAGGAAGTAACACACCATCAGGAAGGGACAAAGTGTTTCCACCACACCAAGAAACAGTTAACATTTTAAGTTGATATATTGGCATATATAGTAAATTACAGTAATTTTAAAACTCAATGCATAGATTTCTATGTGTATTTGGAATGCTTGAGGAATGAGCAGTTTGTGTCAACTGAAGTTTCTAGTCAGCTGAAGGTCAAACAAAAGCCCTTTTAGTTTCGAACTAAATTTCCATTTTTATTTCATTGTAAAAGCACTACTGAATAACTTTAGTCATTTGAGGTTTAAGAGTATTATTACTACTACTATCATGTTCCTATTGAATAAAAATTTTAGCAAATGAGCAAGAATAGCACAATGGTAGCTTTTTAGCAACTGCCTCTGTAGGTCTTTGTTTATAATTATTCTATACTTGCAAACAATTAAAATTACATTAAAAACAAGAATAACAATACAGTTACAGCAACTATGTTGTCTACATGGTTGATAGTCTTGGCATCTTTTTCCCATTTTAAAAAACACCAAACATTTTATACCCCAGGTAGCAACCTCAATGCATTTTTGGACTTTTCAAGATCTTTACTCTGTGAAGCCTACATCTACTCACATTGGTCACCACAGCCAGAATTGCTATTCCTTGCATGATGGGCTGCCACGCTCCGATGTCTTGGGCTTTTTCTGGCACCATGCGTCTATACTGGGTAGTCATTTTCCATGCATCCACTCTTACTTCCAATATATTGTTCACCAGAGCCAACAGAGGTGCCAGTGGAAAAGAGGCCACAAATAAGGTGACGAACCCAAACTGAATAACTGTCAATGGAATGGACACACATCACGGGGCGGTGGGTGGATGGAAGAACAACATGCTTTTCCTTACTCTCGTAAACAAAGAGAAAGGCAAACACAGAACTAAATCCCAAAGAGAAAACATCCGAGGTAAATAGTAACTTAACATTGAACAGTGAAGGAATTCAAACAAAACACATATACGAAATCTCTGGAAATAAGACTAAATGCACTTAATAGGAACAGTCTATTTTAAATCTTTAATTGAACAGAACTGTTTGCTGCTGGTAATAAACTTGAGATGCTCTGAGCATGTTTTTGTTTTAGTGTTGAACTAATAGAATGTTGGAAGACAATTCGTGACTTAGGGTTTAAAAAAGGAAAGGGATACTGTGAAAGTATCTAAAAAGTTAAAAAGACGCAAGAAATGTACCTTTGGGAAAGCTGTAGTTTATAGAATGTTTGAGGAAATATGCCGAAAATAGACAAATGAGTGAGCTCCCCTGAGTCTGTGAATGCAAATGTAGTGTATTCAGGGAATGTGTTGTTACAAATCACAGAAATATATGTGATAAAAGTGCCTTAATAAGTCATAATATAATCCTCCTTTAGGACTCTTTATCTTGAAATTGTTGCAGTCTAATGCGGTCACAATAACTCAAGATTCTTTTCTCTCTATCTGTACTTTACATGGTTTTTCAGTGTACATGGGGCAGCAGGGATTTGGGGTAAACTATACCATGGGGAGAAGAAGTTAGTAATAAGCCCAGATATTTAAAATAAGCCCTGTCTGTTTTAGATCCTTTCCTCCTAACTGGCAGGCTTTGAGGAAATTAGTACAGACATGCAAATAAGGGTGTCCTTGAGGGGAAATTTGCAGCCCCTTAGGACTTCAACTCAGACAAGGGGCAGAGACAACTCCGGCCGTGAAGGACAGGACTGTGGCGTGTGTGTCACGAGGGAGGAACTGTATTTTCTTCTGGTCTGAGGAGTCAAGGGCACGTTGCAGAAGAGCAGCTGGTGCTGGCAGAAGCTGGCAGGTCCCACAGCCCAGGCAAGAGCGGGAACACTCAGGGAAGTCAGACAGGCAAGGACCAGAGTTAGTGATGTCATAGAGACAGCAGTAGGAGCAGCAGGCACTGACTCATCCAATCCTAAACAAACCCATCCATCCACAGGGGCCAGACAAGTCACAGAAATGCAGAGCTGACCCAGGTAAACTGGCAGTGCATGTCCTGCTAAAAGGGCGGAGAGGCTACTCAGCTCCAGCTCACTGTTGCCATGTTGGAATGAGCCTAAGGTTGCCAGAACTCCTGATTGCTCAAGAGAGACATGAAATTAAGATTATATCTGTAACAACCCAGTTAAAAATCCCAAAGAGAAAAAGATACCATAATGATGACAAAACACAATTTAGGAATAAATTAATGAGAAATGACAGGATTGTTATGATAATGGAATGAGAAAAAATGAATAATGAATGAATGGATATACCGTTGATTGGGCAGACTGAATTTTAGGAACATATCAAGTGTTCTGTCCCCCGCCCCAGAGCAAAATTCAGTTAATAGTCCCAAATGGATTTAAGAAAATAAACCCTGAAAGGTGACTTCAAAGTTCTTCAAGAAATATAAATAAGTCAACAAGTAAAATAATGAAGAGGGACGTTTGCAATGCCAATATTAGGGACATTCTGAAAAATAATAATAAAATGGGACTAGCTCTAGAGATACTAATGTGTATTATAACATGGTAACTGACAGTTTAGAAATAGTACATGAATAGACAGTATGAATTAAACAGATTTAGAGAACAGGTACAAATATTTATGGAATTTTAGTATAAAAATGATACTTCAAACAGTGGATTCAAGTACTGGGACAACTAGCTACTTCACTGAAAAAACTGGTATAGAGCCCTCACTTTGACACCAAAATAAAAATTCCAGATGGACCGAAAAGTTTAAATTAAAAAATTAAAGTACCAGAAAAAAAACAACATGAGATAATCCGTTCTGATATTCAAGTGAGAATAACTTTCTAAATAACTTTTGAAACCAAGAACCGCCCCATCTCACCCACCCACCCAACCCCCAAAAAAGAAGCAAAAACTGATCAATTCAGCAAGGTAAAAAAAAAACCCTTCCCTGAAACTTCTTCATGACTCTCCATCGTTCTCCACTTACTTTCTATGCTTCTTTTTCACGTTACAGTTGAGTTTCTTCAAGGAAATAACTACACGTCTTTTTCTCCACCATGCATTCCCTCCTCAAAATCCTATTTCTTGCTCTGGCCCTTGTCATCGAATTGAAACTACTTGTGCTAACTTTGCCAGTGAGCTGGACATTCCAAAGCCAATGTACATTTTCAGTCCTTATTTATTTGATCACTTGGCAGTTTTTGACACAGCTAAACATTCTCCTCTCTCTGAAACATTTTTTTTTTCCCTTGATTTTTATTTTACCTAAATAATTTTAAAAAGTCAAGTTATGTACTGGGGGGATGGGGTAGGGGAGAGAGACTACCTAGCTATAGTGCTTCTTCCACTTTTCCCCATAATACCAGCAATTTAAGTGTGGACTTTAGCTCCCCTGCCCC
Organism: Choloepus didactylus; assembly: GCF_015220235.1. Taxonomy (NCBI): domain Eukaryota; kingdom Metazoa; phylum Chordata; class Mammalia; order Pilosa; family Megalonychidae; genus Choloepus; species Choloepus didactylus. The sequence goes on from NC_051314.1 coordinate 91,388,798, forward strand.
CCATATTTTTCATTATACTCCTTTTTGTCAATGTTCAACCCCCTCTTAAGCATCTCTACTGCCCTCTAAGCCTTCTGTGGGTTGACACAACTCTCTCCTGGACTTCTTCCAACTGTTCTGCTATTGGAAGAATGGACTACTCTTTCCCCATTCATCCTTAAAATGTACCTTTTCTCTAGGGCTTCATCATCAATCCTCTACCAAATCTCTCTCAATATTCCTGCCTGGCATGTCTGATTCATTCAGGCCTCAGCACCTGTGGGTCCTTGGCGTTCCTGAGTTGTCTATCCAGTTTTCTAATGGACAGTATCCCTCAGATGTCCCATTGATACCTCATGCTCAAAATATCTAACACTGAACAATTTCCTCAAAATTAGCTCTTTTTATTTTCCACCTTGCGTAGTCAATCTCCTTGAAGTTATTTTAGACAATTCTATCCCTCACCTGCTATAGGACTAGTCATCTCTTTAAAGCTCATCAAATCTGAACTCCTGTCACAATTCCTATGCCCACAGCTTCTATTTAGGCCCTTATCACTTGTTTGGGTAGCCTGCTGTAGCCACCTCCTGCCTCATCTCCCTCTCATCGATATAGTCCCTGTCCAAAATATTATCTTTTGTTTTGTTGCTAGAATAATCTGATCCTCTTCAATATAAATATTACATGATTCTCTTGCTTACAAATATTCGAATGCAGCCCTATTTCTTTAAGATAGAGTTCCAGTTCCTTGGCTAGGCACAAAGACCTATGAGGATATGGCCCTTGCTTACCTGACAGTCCATCTACTGATCCTTTCTTCTGGCCGTACGTTGGTTACTTGCCCTTCCTTGAGCTTGCCAAGCTGTTTCATGCCTGGTGCTCTTAAATGTGTCCCCCTCTGCATAAAATGTCTCTTCCCTTCACTATGATTTAGGTAGCTAACTTCCTTTCACCCTTCAAAATCCAGTTCAAATATCACCCCCTCTAGGAAGTCTGATTTGCTTAACCTCAACAACAACACTGAGTGCTTACTCTCCTCTCTCAGCTCCACGAGGGACCAAGTCTTACATGTCTTGGTATCACCAACAATTGATACACTGTTTGGTACAAGCTGGTGCTCAATAAAAGTTTACTGAATGAATGAATGAAGGGAGGAAGGAAGAGACAGAAGGGCTGCAAATCTTCCCTATAATTAGCTAGCTGCCATTTTGGAAAGCTCATTCTATGAAGGCTAGAAAATTTCAGTGTGGGTGTGGACAGGAATGGGGCAGAGATGTGGGAATGGGGAAAGGATGACTGAGTCCCGGAGAGCTCACTGGGGGGCTTTGGTGGGTGTAGTACAGGAAAGGGAGGAAATAAAAGGGGTGGGTACAAGGAGATGATGAAGAACAGTTGATACTAATTATAGAAAGGTAAACAGAAAATAATATACAATGTTCATTGTTTTAACGGATTTTAAAAAATTAACTGGGAGGCAGAGGGAGATTAGTTCAAGTTAACATGGCAAGGATCAAGAAATCAGTACCAGAGACAAATGGAGCCCATTACGTCACTTTACTATACTTTATGTTACTTACTCACTGGGAAGATACCACCAAGTTCTCGAGATACCTGCTTCTGAGCTGTGTAGTACTCTATGTATAAAATACTATCTTATGGGGCCTGGACTTTAAGATTGACAGACTATTTCTCTTATACTGTATGTCTGAGTTCTTGAAAGTCAAAACAAAACACTCTGAGAGACAATCTTAGTTGACACCCTAGAGTTACTCTAATAATCTCAAAGGATGTTGTGAAATTCACTAAATGAAATAAGTACAATTTTCACAAAAACATTTGCCACCCAGAACTTGCTGGGGGTGGGTGGGGCAATGTTGTAAAACCAGCCAACAGTTGTGTGTGTGTGAGATGAAACTCCAAGTTCAAATTACTTAAATAAATATAAGCACTAGGTTCTAGGCATTGGTGCCAGAAGCTGAGGTTTGCAGGCTGCAAAAGACTTGGTAGCTACTTTCCAGAGGTCCAGTCTAGACTGGAAGGGAGGCATGTGCACATTTATATACCATACGTTAAGTATCAGAATCCAGGCAGCTCTCAAATGCAGCTAATGCCTAGAGAAAAGAGCAGCAAATCTGTGTGAACAGTTGAGGAGCAGCATTAAGGCACAGCAGGAATTCGGGGTAGAGAAGAGGGGAGAAGCAAACAGAGCTGGAAGGCCAGGTGCAAAGTCTAAGCAAGGGTGGAGGACCCCAGGGTTGGTTGCTGAAAGAGGTTTCCCTAAAGCTGTCAGGGGCCATGATTAAAGAAGTAAATGGTGGTATCATTAATGGCTGTGGGAAAATGGGAAGGGGGGTACTGTGTGTTGGTAACTCCATTATCAAAAGCACTCTATGTTTTTAGAGGAACAAAAATAATTCAGAAGGTGATTGGAAATTCTATTTTCCATAGACTAGGACAAAAAATAGATTTCACTCTACTTTTGTATACGGAACAACAGATTTCCTACTCTTAGAAACTGATGAATTTTCTCAGTCATTAGGTATTATTTGGATAATAGAAAAACAATAAATCTAAAAATCTGTCTCTAACAGCTGTTAATCAATCTTTTCTTGTAGGATAGGGTGAGACCAAATTATTTAGTTGTTAACTATTTTAATGAGACTATGAAATTCTAAAAGCCATATTAACTTCCCTCCAAAGAATGACCATATAACTTTTCCTCTCAACACTATTCATTTGACTAATCAAATGCAATAAAATAAGTTTGTTTCCAAATTGTTTTTTTTTGTGTGTGCAACAGAAAATGATATTCCACCACAGGATGGTATTCTTATTAATGCCGATAATAGTTCTCATAAGAAACATTTACAATTATGGCTCATTTTAAAGTAATAGGTAATTGGCTTGCAGTCCTTTGAAAATAAACAGACTTAGTGTTGCTTCTGCTTTAAGTACTGCTGCCACACCCTTAATAGAATCTGATCATGAAACATAAAAGCAAAAATGAAATTCAAATCAGACTCCAGGCTGCTGCAAAGTATCGTTGACTAATGCTGAACGTTTCACTCACAAAAGGAAGCAGATGTGCTTCCATGTATAATGTATATTTTAAAAGCAAGTGTTTCATATATAGAATATGATTTAATAAAACCACTCCCTATGTGCATACTTGTAAACAGGAGTCACGAAGTGGTGTCTCTGCAAACACTCAAACCCCCATGCATGTATGCAAGGCCTGTCAACCAAAATTCTGTGCCTCCTTTTCTATTCTCCCAAATTAAAAAAAAAAAAAAAAAAAAAAAAAAATTCAATGCAATGGTTAGCTGAAAGGGCACAAATACAAAACATGTAAATTATTACTCTATTAGATATAATAGAAAGCTGGTGTTTCTTAACAGAAATCTATTTTGAGATGCATCCATTGAAAGGCAACTCAGAGTTCAAACTCAGGTTCAACTCAAGCAAAATAGAGCCCAAGCAAATGATATACAAATGGACAAAGATATTCAGGAAGGAGGGGGCTGTGCCAAATCATAATTCCAAACTAGAAGAAGTGTTCTGAATTCAAGCCAGTGATTAGCCATGGGGTCACTGAAGGAACCAGGCAGAAACCAATGGCCAAAAAAAAAAAAAAATAGACATTGTTTCAAAAGCAGGAGCGAGATGTGAAAGGGGGACCTTGTGACCACTCCTGCCATGAAACAGCATGCTCCTACAGGCTTTCTCCAAATGACCTGGTTCAAAGTAGATCAGCCAACCGCTGTGCCTGCACGGACACCAGCCTCAAGCTGAATCACATCTAATAATAGTCACTGAGTTCATTCTCAGGCAACACGGTTAGAAGGTTTTAAGAATTAATGGTGAAGATATACCTCAATGCATATTTCATTTCATTGCTTGGTAAAAAATCTTTAGCTTTTTACAACAATACTGATGACGATACACATAGCCAGATACCTTATTTGAAAGTCTGATTGTGTAGTTCTATCTAGTGCAGAAAAATTTACTCATCATCATTTCAATACACGAAATAATTATTTGGATACGTAACAGATGCTTTTGAGAACCAAAACATATTTCAACATATTTTATATCACTCAAAACTTCACTGACAACTTACTCATTTCAAGATATTCATAAAATAATCCCAGTTTGCCCATGGGCTGCAGGTGGTAGTCCTGTTCCCATCGTGGGGTTATCTTTTCTGATCCTGAAACTGTGCGACACCGTCCAAGTAGATTCATGACCCAGCTGCCAAAGAGATAAAGTTATAAATTAGAATGCTATGAGATCAAGGTTAAAAAAGTACTTTGCTAAAATCTCAAAAGTGAATATGTAATTCCCCCCCCAAAATTAATTTCCAGTTTGTATGCTAAATGTAGAGCAATAAAAATTTCTTCTCTATTTTTGTGTTCCCTATCTCAAAATATTGTGAAAAATGGGACTACGTACCTGGATTTATCAAAATTGTAATTGCTACTATTTTTCTCCTACTTCATTTCCATGTGGGCAGTTTAATTTTTAAAAGATACTTTCCTTCATTTGATTAACTTTCATAGTTTCTTTTTGCTTTTCCATTTTTTCCCCTGTTATTCCATCGGGGAAATTTTTTCCAGTATAAAAATCACAAGGTTGAAGGCTAGGAATTGTGCTTCCTTTGAGATTTCTTAGTTCTCCTAGTGCTATTGATTCTCCTTGCTCTTCCCATCCCAGTTTGGAACAAATACATGAATGAGGAAGATGTAACAGGACAGAGCAAATCAAAGTTAGGAAGAAATAAACTGCACAAAGGGGAACGGCCACTTTTATGCTCCCCAGTGTGAAGAGAAAGTGTATATGGGAGTTGAAGGCAGGGCAGGTGGCTGCAGAAATGGGTTTACTCCTGGAACTCAAATCTAGATAACGTGAACTTTACAGAAGGTGAGTTAGCATTGTTTATCAAATGCCTTAAAGATGGTCACAAATGTCTACCCAATACTTCCACTGGTAGAATACCTTATTCTAAGAAAATAAGCAGAAATACAAAACTTTTATTGTAGTATTTCTTATAATAGCAAAACCCTGGGAAAAATAAATGTTCAGTAATAAATAATAGCACAACAAATATGAATTTAAGGTAGCCATTACTTTCTCTCAAGTAACTTTTAATAACAGGGCAAATGTTCATGACATGTACTTTAGTAAAACATCAATCAGCCAGGTAATATTTATTCGGCACTTACTGTGCGTTCAGTGCTGGGAAAGGTGCTGAGGATATAGCAGTGAGTAAGTGGAGACTTAGTAATTACATCAGGTGATGAATGCTAAAGAGGAAGTGCCCAGTGCTGGTATTTAATGGAGGATCTTATCTAGTCTGGAGAATCAGTAAAGGTTTCCCTGGGGAAGTGAAATTTAAGCTGAGTACTGAAGGATGAGCAGGATAAAAGAAAGCAGACATATCATAATCTCAATTTTATTTATATAAAGAAAGTTTATATTTATTGAAAACACACAGTATCACACCTGTCATACAACACTATTGCTTTCCAAACTCCTCCTGTTTGAAACATTTCTCTTTGCCCCCGGGGTTCTTCTCACTCTTGCTCTTGCTCTACTAGCTCTCCTGATCTAGATAATCATTCCTTCTTTTGTGTCCTTTTCCCAAGCTATTGGGCAAGATCTTCCAAGGATGTGGTGATACCTCGGATCCTAGCCAGCACCTCGTTGGTCTTGGAAGCCATGTAAACCCAAGAGCAGCAGATGATGACATTAAATAATAGCAGCTGAGGTGGAGAAAAGGGCTGAACTTTAAGTCAGAGGCTGTTTCATGCTCTAGGTTTGCTCCTTTCTGGCCATGTCTGTCTGTAAGTCCCTTAACCTATTTGGGTTTTCAGTTTCCTCTTCTGTAAACTGGGGTTATGATATTTGCCGCATAGGGTTTTTGTCCATTTTAATTAAGAGCTTGGCTATTGTCCTAGTTTGCTAATGCTGCCGGAATGCAAAACACCAGAAATGGACTGGCTTTTATAAAGGGGGTTTATTTCGTTACACAGTTACAGCCTTAAGGCCATAAAGTATCCAAGGTAATGCATCAACAATCGGGTACCTTCACTGGAGGATGGCCCGTGGCATCTGGAAAACCTCTGTTAGCTGGGAAGGCACGTGGCTGGCGTCTGCTTGGTCCCAGGTTGCATTTCAAAATGGCATTCTCCAAAATATCTGCATCAGCTTCCAATGGCCATCTTCAAAATGTCTGTCTTAGCTCCAACAAGATATGAGCTCCCTCTCTCTGAGCTTATATAGTGCTCCAGTAAACTAAACAAGGCCCATGCTGAATGGGTGGGGCCACACCTCCATGGAAATTATCCAATCAGAGTTATCACCTATAGTTGGATGGGGCACATTTCCATGGACACTGAACCAATAGGTTCCAACCCAATCCACACTAATATGTCTGCCCCCACAAGAATGAATTAAAGAATATGGCCTTTTCTGGGGGACACAAATATACAAACCGGCACAGCTGTGGTTGGGTCTAGCCCAGTGCCTAGTATGTCTTGTTTCAGTTTCCTAGGCTGCTCAAGCAAATACCATGAAATCAGTCAGGTTAAACAATGGGAATTTATTTGCTCATGGTTTGAGGCTGGGGAAAAGTCCAAATCAAGCCATCATTGAGGCGATGCTTTCCTTCTGAAGACTGTGGCATTCTGGGATTGGCTGCCAGTGATCTTTGGTCCTTAACTTGTCACACGGCAAGGCACAGGGCCCTGTCTCCTGGCCTCTCCTTTCTCTTCCGGGTTCTGATGATGTTCAGCTTCCTGCTTCCTGTAGCTTTCTCTTTCTCTGTCTGAATTTCATTCTCTTATAAAGGGCTCCAGTAATAGAATTAAGACTCGTCCTGGGCCACAACTTAACTGAAGTAACCTCATCAAAAAGTCCTACTTACAATGGGTTCACAGCTTCAAATCACCACAATTTAGCACCCAACAAACGTCAGCTGGATCTAAAGGGATCTTTTGTGTTTTGCTCTCTCCAAAAACAAAGGCAGCAGTTAAATCAGGGCAAAGAGAGCGCAGTGAAGGGTTTTACCTGCAGTGGTAGACGATCCTTCCCAAATACCAGGGGCCAGAGTTCTCCAGGGCTTCAACCTGTCTTTGTACAAACAACAGCAGAACATGGAGTGGGGAGGGGCCAGCAAAACACTGAGTGCATGGGGCAGTAGTCACTAACTGACAACAGCGTTCTGCCCACCAAGAAGAAAGGGGGCATCCTGATCCTCCCCGTGCAATGCTCCCAGCAGACACCACCAAATCCATCCATCCTTCTGTTCACTCAGCCAGCACACACACAGCGTCTCCTACCTACCAGGCCCTGTGAGAGGCACTGGTGAAAAAAAGTCAGAAACTCTGCACTCATGGCATGCCTATTCTGGTGAGACACCCAGAAAATAAACAAAATTAAAATACAGTATGTGAGCTGGTGGTAAGTGCTGTGGAGAAGAAATAAAGAGTACAGAGGGTGTGTCTCTGTATAGGAAGGAGGAGGGGTGGTAGACAGGGAAAGCCTCACTAGAAGTGACATTGGAATAAGGATGTGAAGGAGATAAAGGAATGAGCCAAACAGGGGAAGATCATTCCAGGCAGAGGGAGCTGGGAATTTAAGACAACCCTGAGGCAGGAGCAGGTCTCCTAGTAGGAAACAAGTCTTTGGATGTTTTGAGGGTGGGCAGCCTAAGAGGCCACTGTGAGGACTTGGCTTTTAATCTAAGGGAAGACAGGCCACTGTCAGGCATTGAGCAGAAAAGCAACATAATTTGATATTAGATAAAATAGGTCCACACCCCCATTTTAAGGCCTGAAGAAGTGAAACGACCTCCTCAGGATCAAGACACAGCCCCGACTCCTGGCCCGGTGCTCTCCCCACCACTGGGGGCTGCCTCCACAGCACTGTCTGTACCTCTTCTTACACGTTAGGTTTTCTTCCCTCCCTACGCCTTGTGGGCCAGATAACTGCTTCCCATTTTCATGGCAATTTATCCTGCAAAGAAATCTGAGTCTGCAGTGAAATGAGGTGTGTGCCTGTAAAGAATCACTGTCTCCCTCAAGCAATAGCTTGTAGTTTACTTGTGGAGTTCCTCAGAAGAGCTGCAACAACAACTTCAAATGCAGATATAAACATCTGGCTGAGCTTCGGCTGATAAAACAACATGTTTGTATGGATTTCAAATTTGGACAATGAGATGGCTTCACACTGCTGTAGAGACGGTTATTGCAAGACAGCTGAGCAGAACCCCATCCTCTCCATCATGTGTGCCTTGCACACACACTCACAGACACTCAGCCTAGAGTATGGATCACAAATAGCTCTCTGCACTGGGTTTCCCACTGCTACCAATTTCAGTGTTAATTTTTCACTGACCACTACCCAAGCTTTACTAAGGAGAGATTTCTCTACTAAAGAACATGCCCCAAGCGTCACAATCTTTCCCCACTTCTTTCTCATCTATGACATTAAGGGGGCAGCAGGAGGCTGTGGAAAGTGGAGGGGTTATGAAATGAGACACCCCTGAATCTGAATCCACATTCTATTGCTTACTATTTAACTTTAGTAAAGTCACTTAAACTCTATTTTCTCACCTCTAAAATGGGGGTGATAAAACCTACAATTCCCAGGGTTTCTGTGAGGATTAAATGATTCAAAACAGATAAAGAACTCAACATACTTCCTGATACATCCATCCTCCTCTCCCCAACTGCATGGGACTCCCTGTTGACCAATAAAGACTACATATGGTTGAGGTCAACTATAAATATGGCCCAAGTTATTTAGAATCTTGGCTCAGAAATGCAGTACTGTCTAGATTAGCAGTTCTTGCTTCAGCACTTACAAGAATATGGTTTCTTGTTTAAAGTGCAGCTTCTTATGCCCCAACCAAATGTTCTGCAATTAGTCAAGCCTGAGGTATAGCCCAGAATCCACAGTTTTGCCCCATCCATGGTGCTTTCTGAGGTAGGTGACACTGAGGACCATCCATGTCCATCGTCCTTCATGAAACCCAAACTGGTTTTGGTTTTCATTGCTTTATTTTTTGCAGTGCCTCCAACTTACAGTCTCAGCCACTTGCTGAATTATCTCCGTGGCCTGGAGAAGTAGGTATTTTTTTCTCTGGACCCTGAACCCACCACAATTTGGATTCAAGATGAAACTTCTGTCCTGGTGACCACTTGGCATCACTAACCCCTCCGGTGTTTCCTCTTGTACTGGGCTGCCTCCCCGACTCCATTCTAGAAGCCCGTAATAGAAATCTTTCTAACTTTCTTTGCTGAGCTTCAGACTTGCAGTCTCTTGTTCAGTTCTTCTGAGGTGAACCACAGATGTGTAGCAGGAAATATGTCCTCCTCTGTCCTTGATCTTTTAGATTGTCTACTGAGTTATGATGCCAGTGCAAACATCTCAACCTTGATTGCACATCTAAATCACCTGGAGTTGCCCTGACTTTCCTTTGGAAATCTCATTTGGTGAGCTTCAGAGGGGAGCTGGCCTTATTGCTTTTACCTGATCGCCCGTTGGCTGTCCTTTCAAGCTCTTTCAAGCTATCTTTTCTTAGACCTCCACTTCCATTAAACTGCCAGATAACTCTACCTCTGGCCAACTGTAGAAGATTCCTTCCTCCAGTGGGGGTTACAAATTAATTTCCTGAGGAGTTCACCATGCAAGTTGGCATAACAGTTCATGCCATAATAGGTGTCCTTTAGTTATATGATGTGCAAAGCACCATGTGAAGCACTTTATACATTTTTCTCTTTGCATCTTTATTATCCTATTTAATCAATATACTAAAGACAATCACCATTTCTATTTAGACATTCCATAGTATTCCCACTTACTAATTTTGAAATACAAGTATCCCTCTATTTGGTTCTTTAGTTTACAATTCCTGAGTTTAAACAGCTTGGATAGTGAGTGACACCTATATTTGGACCTCTTTTATTGTATGTATCTGGCTCATCCTGTATCCAAATCTTATCTTGAAAAGGGATATTTCCCCCTCAACTTTTCTTATTATAGTTCACATTCATTGTGGGAAAATATATAAAGGAAAAAAAATAACCATCCATTATCCAAACTGCAAAGAATGATGCTACTAGCATTTTGGTACATTTAATTTTAATTATTATCCTTAACATTTTATCATAACATTTCTCCAGAGTGAGTTGATTAATGTAAAAATCTGGCAAGTACAGAATAAAACAAATTCCCAGGAATGCCTCAAACATCAAAATCCTAGGCAAAGAGATGTTTTGTCTCTAGGCTGGGCTGGGAAGGCCAAAAGGCTCTGAGCTTCCCCTCTGGGTTCAACAAAGAGTGTTAATAATTTACTGATCTTATGTATTTGAAGCACTTAATTAGTTCTTAATGAGTGACTCTATATGCCAGGTACTAGTTTAAGTGCTAGCGAGACCCCAGAGAACCTGGATAACCCTGCCAGATATGTTTCTCTTCTTGCTCTCAGAATCCTAGAGGGGTCCCACATGGGGTGGGGGATGGAGGAAGGCAAGTTTATGGTGAAACACATTGCATCGGTTTCCGTTTAACGTATTTCAAAGGCATGCAAATAGCTGCCGAGTTAAAAGGCTCTCAAACAGTGTCTGGCATGTTCAAGGTAATCAGTGATTTTTAAATGCTTAGTATAAAGGGAAAAGAAAACCCTGAAAACTTGTTGGAATAGCTGGTCACAGCTCTAGCTTGGGTCATCTCTCAAAGGGCTGTGATCAGCCACCAAAGATAGCCTAAGAGGCACAAGCTATGGTAGGTAGAGAATTAAGCTAAATATAAAGATTATTTTTTAAACATAGCTATTAAACACTGGATATGTTTACATTGTTGGCTGGAGACCAGCTTGTCCGGAAACCTTTGATAACCATAGATTGTAATTTATTCTAGAGGTGGGCACACAGCCATGTGGATACATAGTCAAATGATCTGGACGGGTGGTAGGTTCTAACTCGCATCCTATTCCTCCAAGATCTCACACACAATTCAATACTCACGGAAGCAACACTTCTTGTATGTTATTCCAGATTGCTTTTCCTCCCATGATTATTGTCAGCTGAGTTGTCAGTTCAAGGAGACAGCCACCTGGATCACACTGGAATTTTAAAAAGAAAATATTTCATTTGAATTTCAGATGGGTCTAATTTGAAATAGATTTATTAATTTTATTTTTCTGATATCTGTTTAGGCTTTAAACAATCTAAGGAATATACAATAAGAAACTATTCATTGGGCAACTGAGATAAAACATGAAGTAGTTTAAATGATCAAGAGAATACAATTCTTCATTCATACCTCTTCATTTCTATATTTTCCCAGCCAATAAACTGGATCTCCTGGATAACCTACAAATTTGCCCTTAAAGAAAGCTATGTAGAAACATGAAGAGTAGTAGTTGACAAACTGGAATAAGAACATCTTCATGGTTAGGCTGTTCTCATAATCAGTCTGGGTCCTTGGGAGTTCTGCAGTTAAAACAAAGCAAAGTAAGATTTTAAAAATGTGAACAGCTTTGAGATTCTAATCAAAGACACGATACATGAGTTAGCATAGCAAAAAATAAATAAAATTCAGTTTCCGTTTATGTTGCTTTGAGTTCCTTAATATAGCCACAGTGTTAATTCTAAGCCATCAACAATTTCCTAGGTGGCAAAAATATTCAACTGTTCCTTAAAAGTTACAATTACAATGTTATCAAATGGGTAAGAGCTGTCTTCTCTCAGGTCCAAGTCGACAGAAGATTATTTTTGAATAGCCTGCTAAATGATACTCTCTCATCTTCCTGATTTATAATAAGGTAGGTTTGTTGAAGAAAACAAACATAATGAAGGGTGACTTGCTAAAGGTATTTGGGAAGACAAGACAGGTTATTCTCCCAGTTTGGAATTTGAATCAGTCTGACCATTTTGAGAAGTTGACCACTGAGCAGACCATTCAGGAAATGACCCAGGCATAGGCAGAGTGCAGGAGGCACTTAGCTTTAACCACTACCTAGCTGCCTGGGATAGCAGCCACAGCTGGTGAGAATGTAGCTATATTAATACGAACAGCATTGGGGAAGACATATAACAATGTTAATTGCTTGTCCTCTCTGCAACAAAGGAGCATACATGCCATGGGAGCCAAGACTATATTCCACTTATTTGCAATAAAAAGACTATTTACTTTCAACAGTAGGGTAACATGATCTCGTGTAATTGAAAACATTATTCGGCACTTTTGTTTACACAGAGCTTGGACACTATAATGATTGTCTTTGCTTTGTCCCTTTTATCAGGGCAAAGCTGAAGATAATACATTTCCCATAGTCTGGAGAATACATATTTACACTTGAAAACTTCTAAAAATTTTAACATACTGGAATGGAAACACCAAAAAGATACAGTCTCTATTTTTACCAGGTTCTAAAAATGCATTAGAAATTACCTTAGCTGCCATAAGAACTTACCAAAGTTAGTAATCATGATGGCCACTTTTTCATAAATGGCGTTGAGAATCATGATAATGATGAAGCTGATGATGGAGGCGGTGATGGATGTAGCTGTCTGTGGAGTCAGATACCTCTGGATTGGGTCTGTCCCATTAAAGTGTTTGGGAAGTTGGGCGGAAAATACAATGAACACTGAGAGCCTGTAGACAATGATTCCAATGACTGAAGCGATGATCAATAGGATCTGAAAGCACAACACATGGCAGCATGAAACTCACCAACAGCCATGTTTTTACCATTAAAAATCATCCCCATGCTGGAATTGACAAGATGCATGTGTGAAGTGAGATAAATCTCACATGACTGCTACCACAAGAGGTGGAAAATCATGCAGGTCAAATTTCAAAGAAAGAAAAAGGAATGGTGAAACCAAAAGAGGGAGTATTTTGAGTTGGGGTAAAAATGGGATACCCAACAGATGCATTTCCTTCTTCCAGAACAGGCTGTGATAGCACCAGTGAAAACATCCTTTCTACAATTACTGAATTATTTAGGTTATGAATCAGTGTTTTTTTTTTTTTTTTTTTCCTCTTTTGCTCATCTATAACCTATTAAAGGGATATGTTTTCCTTCCAATGGAGAATCTAACCATTTCAAGTGTCAGCAGGGGCTAGCTTTTGCTTAATCTCTGTAGCAGGTGAGATTCTGAACAGGAGCAGTGAAGCTGTGGGCAGGGAGGTACTCCGAGGTAACTGATGGTACCACAGCAAGTCTCCACAAATAGCTTCACACGCTTTTCACACTCAGATCTGAAACAGGCAGCCATCCATCCTTGCACTGATACAAGATTCATTTCACTAATATTGCTGGGAGTATCTGAAGCACAGTTTGCACACGGTAGAATTTCACTTCCCCAAAGACAAGTGTTCTCTGGCCACTGAACAATGCACAAGAAAGGTCCCATTCTTTTCTCTTTATTTGATATATAGGTATGGCTATTAGATGTCATTGGAGAGGTATATTTAAGTTGTTTGCCCTATGCATACTTTTTTGACATATACAGAACCAAGTAGTCAATGTGTCGGGCTGCACATGCAGGCTGCCATGAGTGAGAAAAGCTGTGGAGAACTTCAGGACCAAGCACATCAAGCAAGGTTGTTTACAGTGACAGCAGAGGGGCCACTGTTCACCTGTGGAGAGCAGTAGAGGAGTGGATTTAGAGCTCGGACTCTGGAGCCAGATTCCAGGATTTGAATCCCAGCTCTGCCACTATTGTGGGGCCTTGGACAAATTACATAGCCTTTTGCACCTCAGTTTCTTCACATATATAATATGGATAATAATAGCACTTAGCTTATAGGATTGTGAGGATTAGATGAGTCACTATAGGTAAAAAACACTTAGAATATTAAGCCTAGACACACGAAAAGTACCATATAAATATTTGCTATGGTTATGGGTACCAAAGTGCTGAGAAATTTTTCTTACTTTTTAACAAATCAATTTGTAGAGAAGGCATTTTCCCCTATAGCTATCCTTCATGGTTAAGGCTTAATACTTGTGAAATGAGGAACATTTTGTGTATGTATGAGTATGAGTGAAAATTAGCTAGGATTGGAAAAAAATCCATCAGAGAAGGTATAGCAAGTCTTCCCCTCTCACCACAACATGTACAGGCCATTTAAATATTTTGTTTTGTGTTTTAATTATCTGCCCAATATTTTTTTAAAACTATGAAGTAATTATGATAGTTAACATTCTTTTATTGCTTACTATTCACCTGGATCTGGCTCAGCACTTTACATGTATTTTTTCAATCCTCACAACAACCCCTGTGAGGTAAGTAATATTATATCTCTGTTTACAGGCGAGGAAATAGAGGCTCAAAGAGATTAAGCAACTTGCCCAAGATTAAGCAACTAGTAAGTACAAGAACTGGCATACTAAAGAGTTTCAGTATCCAAAAGGCACACCGCTCACCCACCTGGTTTAGACTAAAATCTATTTCAGAACTTTTACAAGTTGCCTCTTTCAGAGTGCTTGATTTGTTCAATTCTCCTTCGTAGGAGGCAGGCAATCTTTTGAGTCTCCTTCCCAAGGTTGTAAATTTTCTTTTCTGATTATAACTGTAACACATACTCACTATAGAAAATTTAAAAACATCTTAATAATAGACATGGGTTGCTTTTGCTGCCATAGGTGTGTTCCCCATCCTAGAGAAGGAACCAGCTTTGGGGGAATAACCCCTTCTCTGTTTTTGGCCCTGTGTTCTGGGTGGGATTTCCCCACCCCCTATACTCCAGACATAGCTCCAGATTGGTTTAGGCTGAACAGTATCTCAATACATTGGCCTCAGCAACTGATTCAGGGATTGACCCAATAAGAGCCATTGAGATGTGAGGAGACATCTGCTAGTGTCTAAGGGAAAGAGAAGCTTCCTCTATCAAGAAAAGGCCTCTCTTTGCTTGGATGTGATGTGAGATCTGGAATGTGGCAGCCACTTTGCTAACATAAGGGGAGTGCCTGGAACCACCATGGCTGGCAGCTACTTGGGGCAGAATGAAGACACAGAAAAAAACACAATTCTGGATGTCATCTGTAGTATCTAGCCCTAACCAAAGCCATACTTCAGACCTGGAATTTTCAGTTACAGAACCAATAAATTCCTTAAAAAAAAAAAACAAAAACAATTGGAGATAGATCTTCTGTCATCTACAATTTAAAGACTTCTAATGATAAAAAGAATAAAAAAAGAAAAACAGGAAAAAATGGCCTACTATCTACATATAGGTACAATTTCTTGAGAACTATGCCTTGTTTACATATTTAAAATCATTTTACGTATTAATTTATACTTCCTTTTACCTATCATAAATTATAAGCATTTTTACATGCCACAAACCACTTTTCATGAACCTACTTTCTCACAGCTATACAACATTCCACTGAATAGAAGTGTTTGTAAGTAGGATATTTATATTATGCATATAATAAATAATGTGATAAATGTCTGGAAATAAATCTTTACTATTTTGAAATATTTCCTGATTATAGGTTTCTAAAAGTTGAATTGGTGGATTCAAGCATATGAATATTTTTAAGACTCTTGATACATGTTGCTAAATCTCTCTCTAGGAAGATCAGACCAGTACAAAATTCCAGTAGTCTGGCATGAGAGTAGCTGATTGCTTTACTTCACCATCACAAAAGGTGAGTCATAGCACTTAAAAACTGTTGCTAATTTGAGGTGAAAAATTTTATCTTGTTTTAATATGCCGGGATTTAATGACTATCAAGGCTTGACATCTTGATGCTTACCGGCCACTGTATTTTTTCTTTTGTGAATGTGCATTCATATTCTCCATCTTTTCAGCTACCGAGATCTTTGGTGTCATCTTAGAGGTGATTTGGACTCTCTATATTAACAGTATTAACCCTTTGTTTGCCCTATACGTTAAACATTTTTTTCTGGTATTTTGTTTAAACTTAGTTATCTTTGAAGTATGGAAGTCTTTAAATATTTTCCTTTGAAACTTATTCCCATTGCTATTAAGTTTAGAATGTCTTTCTACATCTAGAGATCATACATTCATCAATCAATATTTTTAGTATTACATTTATTTATTTAGTATTTCTGGAATTTATTGCAGTATGTGGGTAATGGTATGGTTTTAAATGCTTTTTTTTCTTTTTTCCTTAATTGGTAACAAGTGTTCCATTACCATTTACTGAATAATCTTTACCTATCCCACTGATTTATAACGCCTGCTTTCTCATGTTAAATTATCACTGATCTCAGGGCCAATTTCTGGGCTTCATGTCCTGTCATTTAATCTGGTGGTCTGTTCTCGAGCCAATACAACTTCACTAAAATATTATAACATTAATATGATTTTATTAATAAGAAACCCCAAATAACTTTTGTAAGAGCCGATACTTTAGAAATATTCTCATCTCATCTAGAATCATTTGCTTAAGACTTTTTTGTCATTTAGTAGTTTTAAAGTTTTCTTTAATAGTCTCTACATCTTTTTGTTAAGGCAATTACTAGACATTTTATTTTGGTTGTTGCTGTCGGCAAAGTGTAGAATTTGTAACTGTTCCATTTGGTCTCTTCATCAGAAACAGGAAAATCCTGAGCCACTAATATCTGAACAAATGATGTGAAAGAAACTAGAACCACCACTGTGAACAAAAAAAGAAATACCCACGATATTTTGAAACCTCAGGAGTTGCTCCAAGTGGTGGCTGAGTAGGTCTCTAAAACCAACTCTCTCTCTGAGACTATAGTTTCCAGGCTCAGCTTTTAGTTTCCCCCAGATTTAAAATTAAATATTAAAAAATAAAAAATTTCACAGACTCTTACCCAGAATAAGACAGCACTGGCACAGAGGGCTACACGTATACATTTTCCCCAGACAGTAAAGGGAACACGTTCTTCTTCCTAATTAAAAAAAAAAACAAAAAAAAGTTTAGTAAATCAAGGGATAATTCCAATGAAATTATATATCTATTTATCTGTCTATAAATCTTGGGCTTAATTTAATTTTTTTTAAAATTAGTTTTTAAATATAGTCTTCTTAGTCATAATTGCACATTTAAAAAAATAATTTCAAGCACACACACACCAAAACACGTGCAGTGTTCATTTTAATAACTTTTTTTTTTCATTTTTTTTTTTTTTTTTTTTTTAAAAGCAAGCACAAATAATATTATGTGCTGTGATCTGAGCTCAGGATTCTGGGTATCTGACAATGCCAAGCTATAAAGCTACATTTCTGATGTTGTCTTAGGTTTTAAAAATTATTGCAATGGTTACAGGGTGACCAGGTAGGATGAAAAGTTTCACAGATATCTTCAACTACTAGTTATCCTCTCTTCGTTTCTTGGTTTAGCTTTATATATTAATTTGGTAAACTACAAATTTTAAGAGTTTCCATCTTATTGTTTTACAAGAATATATTCAAATACTTCAGAGAAGTCATGAATTCTAATGATTTACCTGAATTTTTAGAGCAGTTGTAGTATAATAGCTGCAATCTGGCATTTACTCTATGCCAGGTACTATTTTAAATGGTTATATATATTAACTCAATTAATTCCTACCATACTTCTATGGGAAGGCAACTCTATTATTCCTATTTCATAGATGAGGAAACTGAGGCTCAGAGAAGTTAAGTAATTTTTCCAAGGTCATTCAGCTTGTAAATTGCAGTGCTGGGATTTGAACCCACATAATCTTGTTCCTGAGACTTCACCACCACACTATAGACTCTCTAAACCAATGAAGGATATATTAACAACAAAAGTAAAATGAAGAAGAAAGATAAACAAAAATGAACCTTCTTCTTCAACTTCTTAAAAAGCAATGCGTCAATGGGAATTAAGTGATAAATTGGCCTTTAACTTAAACCAAATTGGCTTTCTTCATATTTTCCTATATTGCCAGCTTTAAAAGCTCTTTTTTGTTTCTTTGTACTCAAAAGACTTTTTGAATATCAAATTTTGTCTAAGTTTCAGCTTTCATTTTTTGAATGTACAGTCTTTCAACAACACATGCTTTGACATTGCCTTCCCTAGGAAATAGCAGGAACTATTCATAACAGGGATTATTCAAAGCTTAGTATGTTGTAAAAGACAAATGTCACCCTCTATTAATAATTGAAACTCATTTTTTCCATTTGTAAATGAGGAAGTTGAACTGCTCACTCCAGCCTCTTTTTAGCTCCAACATCCTATAAATCTTGATACAATTTATAAAATCTATAGCTGGGGACATTTTCAGATGCTCTTGGTAAAAGCATTTTCTTTCCAAGAGCTATTCGTATTCAGAACCTACTGTCCTTATGCTGATGACAGCAAGTACAATCAGTTCTAAATTTTCTGTGTTGATGGAAACAAGCAATAATGCAGATGATTCAAAAATCAGCTTTCATTGGCTTTGGGATATTCATACAGAGGTACATGGTCTTATCTTATTTGTTGCAGCAGTAGTAGTAGCAGCAAATTCACCTTTCCAATTGTATAAAATGCCTGAACATAGTTGGATCTCAATAAATATTTTCCCTTTTCCTCTATTGCTTCTCCATCTTAAAGACAAGTGCCACATTATTTTTGCACATCCCCACCAGAAGGTGGAGCAGTGACCGAAGCTTAGTGCTGGATAATGGGGCAGCTAATCTAGGATGAAAAGGGGTCTGTAATAATGAAGGTGCATGTGAAAAATTGAGAATCAACTATAAAATCAATGCATGTTTCTTTATATCTCTATGTCACAGAGTTTATTGTTGTTGCACTTCTGTTGTCACCACATTTGTTTCCTCTGTTCACTGTTGTTCTAAGCAGAACACCCACAGTGGTTCTTCACATTATCTGCACATCAGAACCACCAGGAGCTTTAAAAAGTCCCTAAGCCCAGCCCATACCCTTCTGGCAAATAAGAGCCAACAGTGATGGGGACCCAGGCATAAGAATTTCAGCTCCCCAGGTGATTTCAATGTACAGCCAAGTTCGAGAACCCCTGCAATAAACTTAGTTGTATCTGCAGAGCATCCTCCTTACCTGAGTAATCTCATTTATCACCACGTGATTACACCGTGCTTCATACTCAGGTCGGGGTTGTTCTTCCTGCTGTAACTCAACAGTGTCCCATTCATACTCCAGCTCTGCTTGACGCCGCTTCCAAAACTCCAAAAACAGGGTAACTAACAGAGAGAGAGACAGAACAGGATGTTGCAGAAATCTGCACTGAAAAATATTAATTATAGGTGATACTAATATTTAAAAGGGAGAAAAATGATTTAATGCCTCCCCTCCCTTTTTAGAAAAAATTGATCATTTACACAACTTGTGAAGACAGACTACACCTTCCTGCAAGGTAATAATGTGGGGGTCAGAAGGCAAGCAGGTGTGTCTAATGCTAATCTGTCTGCTCCTAGCACTTTATTGCTGACTAAACAACTCAGTATTCAAAAGCAGGTCATGGTCCATCCATCAGTCCCTGTTCCCTACAACCTTCTCCCCCTCTCTCTTCCTCTCCCCAAATCTCTATGTGCCAGCCCCCAAGCCAAGTCAAAGTAAAACAATACCACTCTTCAGATGGAAAACTGCTCTCTTTCTCAATCTTGTGTAACGTATAAACAAAATAATTTTTGGAAATCTTTTTATTTTTCAGAATTTGTTACTTAAAATACCAAATCTAAGCAACATGAATAAAACAACTTTAATTGAAAATGCAGTCTCAGGATAAATCCCCTCGGCCCTTTTACCAGGCAGACTACTACCCCTAAACGCTTCACTACAGATACTCTGTAATTACCACTATTCTGTCCACAAGTAGTTATTGAGTGTCTACTATGTACTGAGAATAAAGACTACAAAAGACACAGTCACTGCCTTCAGGAGCTCGTAGGTCCATTACAATGAACTGATAATGAACGTACACTATTGAGGGCTATGATAGGGCTAAGCATGTGGTACTTCGGGCACACTTAGCTGGAACCTCTAATAGGGGTGTTTCAGGGAAGGCCTTCCCAGCGGAGGGTACCCCTTGGGTGAGTCTTGAGAAGTGAGCAGGAGAAGATGGGGGTGGACAGGAAGCAGCATGTGCAAGCATAAAGAGAGCAAAGAGAGTCAGGTACTTTCCAGGAACTGTAAATAGTCTGGTAATGAGTATAGAGTGTGAAGTGGAGCACAGGGCAGACATCACAAAAGGTTTTGTGTGCCTGGCAAGGCAATCTTAACCTAAAGGTGGTAAGACATTGAGGTGTCAGACGAAGAGTTATAAGGAACACATGATCGAGTTTTAGTTTAGAAAGATTTCACTTTCTGGGTAGGGAAAGCATTGTGGCAGAGCAACAGTAGAAGCAAGGAGACATCCTGGTAGGCAAATGCTGAGGGCCTCCCTGGGCAGGGAGGGAGAGAGAAGGTGGCATATATGAGGGATGGCTAGTAGGGAGACTCGATCCAGGATGATGGAAGGGGAAGGGAGAGGTCAAGGATGCTGGCCCGGCTTCTGCCTTGGGTGATGGCCTACATTCTAGGCATAAAAACAGCAGTACAAGGAGCAAGTCAGAGAAGACAAGCTGCTCAGTTACGAGCAGCTCCTGTGGGCCAGTCCCGGAGAGATGCCCAGAAGGCAGGTAAAAATCGAGAACTCATGGAAAATGATCTGGACTGACATGGATTTTCATTGTTTTAAGTGGTAACTGGAGCAATGAGTGGGTATCACTGAGATGTAGGGCGGTAGTTCTCACCCTGGCCACACAAGAAGCACCTGGGGGAGTTTTAAAAAAATACCGATCCCTAGGACCCACCCCTGAGATTCTGATTTAATCGGTCTGGGATGGGGCCTGAGCATTGCTATATATATTAATCTAATAGGCAGTCAGGGTTGAGAATCAGTGGAGTAGAGAGAGGAGAGAGAAGAGAGCTTGGGTTGAAATTCTGCAGACATTGCAAGTGGCAGCCTGGGATGTAGGAGAGAATCCTTGGGGTGTGGATCTAAGGAGAATGAATGGAACACTCTCTAAGACAATGGAAATGCTTACAAGCATCAACTTCCCAGCAGTGTTTGTTGTGACTTTACTAATTTCTCAGTAACAATGTGTTAGAGTAGAAATAACCTGGGCTTTGAAATCAGGATCAAATCCTGATTGTGGCTAAAATGTCTCAACTTTCTGAGCCCATTGGGAAGTGGAATTCACAAAGCTCTGGTCACCCAAATACTCCAAGTTCTCCAAGCAAATAGCTTGTGTGAGAAATCCATATGAGAGAGACTTAGCTGGCCCACCAGCCAGACCCCTGATCAACAGGACTGATCTGGCCACTTCTGCTCAGAGGAAGGTCTTCCTTCTCTTTCTGTGTTCCCTGTGCCTTCCTCCTGAGCTCTTGAGCTTTGGTAATCAGACTTAGGGCCTTCTGCATTGAAGGAGCCTGTTGCTCATCCATGGTAAATCAGTATTTGTGCTCCCAACCAGGACCTTCAAAAATAAACCCCTTGGTGAGAACAGAAGGATGGTTCCCCACATCTCGTTAGCTCGGCCACCCCGATGCCTTGTCTAGCCCAGGCCATAGCCAAGGCAAAGGATCTACTTTGTTGGGTGTTCAGTATGGAGAGTGATGCCTCCACCATGGAGAAACCACCTGTCCATTTGTGCCTTTGTCCCCACGATGGGGAAATGAGGTATTTGCCTTTTTGTCAAGGGGATTAAAGTCTTGAGGGCCATTAGGAAACTTTGCAAAGTTGTGACTGGCTGGTCCTGTTATACCCACCTGACCTTTGCTGGCCTCGTGGCAATTATTCCCAAGAGACCTCTCCTGGGGGAAGTGGAGTACAGAATGAGCCACCACCCATGAAGCAACCCTCCTTGGCTACATGATATATGCCACCCACTTAGTCAAGTCCCTAGGCTCAGCATCTCAAACAAAAGACCCCTATTTTTAGGCTGAGCTCTCAATCTTGGGGCTTGCCCTTATGAAGCCATAAGAGGCTAAGCCTACTTATAATTGTGCCTAAGAGTCACCCCCAGAGAACCTCTTCTGTTGCTCAGATGTGGCCTCTCTCTCTGAGCCAACTCAGCAGGTAAACTCGCTGCCTCCCCACTACATGGAACATGACTCCCAGGGATGTAAATCTCCCTGAAAACATGGGACATGACTCCCAGGGATGAGCCTGGACCTAGCATCGTGGGACTGAGTAAGCCTTCTTAGACCAAAAAGAGGAATAGAAATGAAACAAAAATAAGTTTTGGTGGCTGAGAGATTTCAAGTAGAGTCAAGATATCATTATGAAGGTTATTCTTATGCGTTATATAGATATTCCTGTTTAGTTTTTACTGTATTAGAATAGCTAGAAGGAAATACCTGAAACTGTTGAACTGCAACCCAGTATCCTTGATTCTTGAAGATGAGTGTATAACTGT
Organism: Choloepus didactylus; assembly: GCF_015220235.1. Taxonomy (NCBI): domain Eukaryota; kingdom Metazoa; phylum Chordata; class Mammalia; order Pilosa; family Megalonychidae; genus Choloepus; species Choloepus didactylus. The sequence continues at coordinate 91,411,163 of NC_051314.1, forward strand.
ACAGCTTATATGATGTGACCATGTGATTGTGAAAACCTTGTGACTCACACTCCCTTTATCCATTGTATGAACAGATGAGTAGAAAAATGGGGACAAAAAGTAAATGAGTAACAGGGGGCAGATGGGGAGGGGATGGGTTGTTTTGGTGTTCTTTTTTACTTTTATTCTTTTTATTTTTGTTTTTTGAGTAATGAAAATGTTCAAAAATTGATTGTGGTGATGAATACACAACTACATGATGATACTGTGAACAACTGATTTTACACTGTGGATGACTGTATGGTATGTGACTATATCTCAATAAAATTGCAAGGGAAGAAAAAAGACCCCTACTTTCTAATTTACCTGAGAATTCCACTGCCAGTATCGTATGCACCCTCCCTGAAGTTTTCTTCAACTGTCTCCCCCTCTATAACTATGATCATTCCAGTTATGATCATATGTGCACTGTTCCTTATGCTGACCCCTCTTCTCTGAAAAAATACGTAGTAGCACTCATGCATCCTGACCTTTCTTTGCCTCTATGTTTACTGCCTATCATGCCCACTAGAAAGTCACCTTCACAAGGCAGGGGTTTTGTTTGTTCACAGCTGAAGCACTAGCACCTAACAGGCACTGAATGAATGACCTAAAGGAAGCCATGCTGGAGACTGGAGGGGCTCTGCCACCTGGGACTTCTGAAGGATGGCACTGACTCAGAGGGCCCACCTGACTTCCCTGCTCCCCTCCATGCACGTCATCCCACTTGCCACCACTCTCTGCCACACCAGTCCACTTGGTGTATGTGTACCTTGCAACAGGCCTGGATAACTCAAGATGGAGAGTATATCATGGAGAGTTTGCCAGTTTATTGGTGAGGCCTTAGTCAGCCCCAGCCCCTTTTCTGCTGGGAGTACGGGGCAGACAGGCTGAGGGAATCATCACGTGTACTGTCCTACCTCACGGCAGGCACCCTGGGGAAACCCTGGCTCTTCCCTGTTCTCTGGACTGTGGGTGGGAAAGGGTGCCTGGCCCATTATGGCCTCTTTATGAGCCCTGCCCACTGGAAAAAGCTCTTTAAAGCCACTACAGATATCTTCATTGTTTTCCTAATTCCTCTAAATTTTGCAATTTTAACCTAGATATTAGAAATGCAGTTGTTTTTAAAATTTTCTTTTACTGATTTTCAATGAAGAAAACTCCCAATTTCTTTCTGCATAGTAAAGTTACTTTTCACTTCACACACACATAAAATCAGCTTGCTTTCATGTTTTATATCTCCTAACATAACTTTTTTTAAAAAATTCTTTTTTATTGAGATATATTCACATACCATACACAATCATCCAAAGTGTACAACTGTTCACAGTACCATCATATAGTTGTGCATTCATCACCCCAATCTATTTTCTAAACATTTTCCTTGCACCAGAAAAAGTGGAAAAAAAAAATTAAAATTAAAAGTATAAAAGAACACCCAAATCATTCCCCCCATACACACAGACCCTATTTTTCATTTAGTTTTTTGTCCCCATTTTTCTACTCATCCATCCATACACTGGATAATGGACTGTGATCCACAAGGCTTTCACAATCACACTGTCACCCCTTGTAAGCCACATTTCTATACAACTGTCTTCAAGAGTCAAGGCTACTGGGTTGGAGTTTGATAGTTCCAGGTATTTATTTCTAGCTATTTCACTGCACTAAAATCTAAAAAGGGTTATCTATATAGTGCATAAGAGTGCCCACCAGAGTGACCTCTCGACTCCATTTGGAATCTCTCAGCCACTGAAACTTTATTTCTTGTCATTTTGCATCCCCCTTTTGGTCAAGAAGATCTAACATAACTTTTAAAGGACACTGTGATTTAGGACCAAGTTTTGTTGCACTTTGGGACCTATGGGTATAAATGAAACATGAGCTTGTTAAAATTAAGGCTAAAGATATGTGGTTTTATATTCCTGTTTTAGAAAGAAGGGTCTGTATCTTTGTCACATGAGATAGGACAAAGGAAAGTCCCAACCAAAACAATGCAATTACATAATAAAGATTTCTAAAATGTTTGTTAACAATTAATATACACTGTATTTTGTCATTGATCTAAATGCTGATGATGGACAAATTATTTGCAGAGCTCTTATTCTATGCTTGCCATTTTCTGTTTATAGGCCCTTAGGTAATTTGCTTAATCTCTCTGGCATTTTCCTCATCTTTAACAATAGTCATTCATTTACTCAGTCTCTACCAACAGTATTAACAGGATATAATTTATGAAACTAAACTTACTTTTCTCACAAATAGTAACATAAGTAATTCTAATCAGTGCTATAAAGGAGATATGTGGAATTTTATCCCTTACCCCCAAACCTGAATATAAGGGGAGGAAAGGCCTCAATTTACCAAATCCTGAACTTTAGGAGCAACTTGAAGCCCTCCTAGGAAGTGATGGGACTGCCATGCAGGCAAGAAGTGGTCTGTTGAGAAATAATGAGTTGTGAGACAATCCTTAACCTCAAAGGCAAAACCCTGGGAGTTACAGTTCCTTATTTTGTGCAGCCAAGGACTCTGCAGGGTCTATGGAAGATAATGGAAACCTAGTATAGTCACCCAATGTTTTGGGGTAGTCCCGGGTCACATCAGTGCCGACCACTGTGCTGAACAGTGCTGCGTGTTCCAGGACCTGGGCGACTGTGCAAATGATGGACAGGAATTTCCTGCTCTGTATCTTTTGCTCCTTACGATAAAATAACTGGTAGACCTCCAGTGGTGAGCACTGCACTTATGTCCTCTGGCCAAACCACACACCATGAGGCTCCAGTTGATTAGAAAGAATAAAAACTCTTACATCAACAAACAATCAAAGAAGAGAGAAGGTTGCCTGGCTTGGGACTCAGGATAGCTTCTTCTCTTAATCACGATTTTATCACATTTAGAGGGAGCATGCATCAGATGAAGAAGATGCCCATACACATAAAAGGGGTTCAGAGCAATAAAGCTTTGGCAAGGTTATATCCAGCAATGTCTAGGGAAAAGAGATACATTCCATTGCATGGGAGTGTTCTGGTTGCTACAAGTGTTTATGGTGAAGGGATGGGGTGTTTTCAACAGGCCTCGAAACCATCTATACATCTTTACTTACAGAGGCACATTAAAATGGATTAACTTGCTCTGCATTTATTCCAGTTTTCTAAATGAAGAGCTGGAAGTTTAAAAACTATATCTCTCAAACTCTTGCCGCTACCATTATAGATGTGATTTTAAAAATAATCAACAAGTGCATTTGTGTGTCACAAATTAGAAACCGAGTGAAGGCAGAGATGGTGGTGGGACAGGCATTAATTTTGCTCGTGTGGATCCAGCAGAATTAGCACAGCTCTGGAGCTAACAGCTGCAACAGCTGTTTTCTGACCCCCAGGTGTGGCTAGCTGGGGTAATGGCCCTCTGATTCCCCAGGACCCTTAAAGAGCCAGGTGTCTGCTGTTTTTCTAGATATCACTACACTCAGTCTAGAACTCACCCCTCCAGCATGTCCAGTGATTCCGTAAGTAGGCAAGTCCCTGAATTAAATCCTTTTCTGAGTAAAGTCAGTGAAACAATTTCTGTCGTCTACTACTAAATCTCAACTGATATTCTCACTTTCAGTATGTATCTCCCATAACATGGACAATTCCAAGGGGTGCCTGGATAGGAAACATTTCATTCAGCCACTAGAATGCACTTCCTCTCGTTAATTAATGCATTATGGCTTTCACAATGATCTTATGATCTGAATCACCAAGTTTATTATTTTGGGTAACTATGTGAAATCAAGTTTCTGGATCAGCAAGGCTGAGAATATGAATTGAACTATGGTTCACTCAACAAGGTAAAGCCACGCTGTGAAGTATTTTGGTAGCCAGCCTGCTGACCTCCCATGGTGGACACATCTCCAAGGCTCCTTCCCTCCAAGGCCTCAATCATCCTGATTTTGAGAGACATATTCTCATCCAGATGTCGCTACTAACAAGGTTATATTGCATTACTTTTAACTGTAATGTATTAATATATCAGTCAAGTCCCAAAAGAATGAAATGTATGTATGTGCGGGAGGGGAGAGTGGACAGGAAGGGTAAGCAATGGCTTCATTTTTCTAGTTTCCATTCAGACACAGTTATTAAAAAAAAAAATAAACCAAGTATTTAAGAAAGAAAATTTTAGTATACTTTCCATCCCCTTCCCATCCTATTCCACCTTATTAAGGGATGGGAGAAAGGACTAGTCTAAGGCTGTGACCAGCGTGGAGGCTGCTGTGGGTGGATGTTGGTTCTCAGTGGCCAGACAACGGGAACTCTGGGAGTTGGAGGAATGGCCAAAGCCAGAATTGGCAAAAGAAGCCCCAATACTATGAAAAGTAAAGATGAATGGCAAATATGAGAGGTCAAAGGTGGATACTAAAAGTTACAGTCATGCAGTCCAGAGCCTGGAGCCAGGAAGAATCAGGTGAAAGTGGGTGAGGAGCAAGAAGGAACTGGGATGTTCATAACAGCATTGTTCACAATAGCCAAAAAGTGGAAGCAATCCAAGTATCTATCAACAGATGCACGGATAAACAAAATGTGGTATACACATACAATGGGACGGTGTTCAGACATAAGAAGGATACATGTAATGACATGGATGAACCTTGAAATCATTACGCAATGTGAAATAACACAAAAGGACAAATAGATGCGAGTCATTTCGCTGGAGAAATCTATATTCCATGGCGAATGGAAACACTAGGGATGCACAGGGGAACTAAGAACTATGTGCTGGCAATAGCATTGTTTCTGCAGGCAGCTCCAAGTTACCAAGAAGGCCTATATTACTATAAACAGAACAGAAGCAGAAGAGTTATTAAAACATCCTTCCAACCTCTCAAGAATTTACCGTATGAGGCATCTCAGTCCTGTGAAGGCTGATAAGGAGGAGCTGTGGCATTACTAAGGAATGTGCTGCTAATATTGGCTCCATTGGCCTATTTAGCAGAAAAATGAGCAACAATAACAATTCTCTATATTTACAGAAGATTGCATCTATGGGCCTCCTTTAATCTTTACAATGATCCTGAGAAATGGGCATTATAAATGAGGTTCAAAGAGACCAAGGGTGTGGGGTGGGGAGGAGGACAAACAATACACGATTCCATTTATATGAAATATCTAGAATAAGCAATTTCATAGAGACAGAAAGCAAATTACAGGTTACGGAGGTAAGGGGAGTTATTGTTTAATGGGTACTGAGTTCTGTTTTAGGTGATGAAAGTTTTGGTAATGGGTGGCAGCACTGGTAGCACAACATTGTAAATATAATTAATGCCACTGAATTGTATACTGAAAAATGGATAAAATGGCAAATTTGATGTTATATATATGTTACCAAGATAAAAAATAAAAAGAAGGAATTGGACTTGGGGCAGGAGTCTGGGAGGCATTCAGAACCTTTATTTCATCCATGGATTTGTGTTTAGGACATTACAAAATATGAATAGTGGACTGGCTTGGCCTAAAAGGGGGGATAATTTTCAGGTAAGTATATGATTCCATATTGATAGTAAGAGGTTTTCCACCCTCAACTTTTACAATTCCTAGGGAGCAGAAAAATACTCTAAGTGCCACATATATCTGGACAAAAAGAAGATGCTATGAGAATATGATGATGATGATACGACTAACTTTACATGATCCTCCCACCTGTTCAGTTCTGCAATTTCAGACTCTGTAATGAGGTTCACAGCAGTGGTTCTCAGAAAGCAGAGGTAACGAGGAAAGAGATATGAAGCACTTAAATTCATCACACCTACATATTCTTAAAGATCTGCATATGGTGCTATGAGCAGAGCTGAAGTGTTTTCTGCATTCTAAAACCTGATGAAATAAAATCACCAGCCCAATGCATAAGTCAGTTCTATAAAGATGGTGTAGTTAATGAGGACAGAAAGGAAGGTGAGCTAGGAAATTCGAGGTTTGTCTTTCTAGTGTCAAAATTAATTACTTTTCTTTACCTAAAATATCTTCCTTAATTAGGGCTAGCAGCATCCATTAGTAAATGGAGTTCAATAGATGTGTGAAAAGTTTATAAATTACGAAGCCATGCTGATTCTAAGGATTAAGGCAATAGTTTAAAAGTACTGACCCATATGTTCAGCACATATGCTCTTACTGGGGGAAAAAAAAGATGTATTTTACAAGGAATGAATACAGGGGATCTTATTTCATCAATAAATTAATTTGATCTTTATTCTTCTATGCATCAAGAATTAGTCAGTGTTTGGTCTCCAGCCAAAACATGCTAAATATGTCTGAATGACAGGGTAACTTATCGGATAATTTGGGCCATCTTACAGTTCCCTTTTTCCAGGAGTGGCAACTAATACTTCTAACAATGTCCAAAATAATTGGATTGTCTGTTTTATAATTTATTTGACGACCCTTCACAGGGATAACCACTGCAAAAGAGAAATCCTGCTGAGGACACCCTGTAAAAAACTGTTGCTGTGACCCCCCCCCCCCCACATGTTCATATGTTGGGTTTTCAGGAAGAGACTCAGTCTGTTCAGTTTCTTCCCCCACCTTTCTATAACTGTAACCCTTTTCCCCTTGGCTTACACAATGAAATTGGATATGTGATTGCCTTTGAAAATGGGTATATTTTGCTTCTACGGTAGAAAATTTACATCAATTAAACAATTAAAAGTCTGCATTTAAAGAAAAATGATAATTATCTCAGTACATTAATCATGCTATTTAAAGTAAATAATATAGCATTAAAGATTCTATCTAGGAGTTATATTCTTTAGGATCATGTCTGTTCTATTTGTTAAACAGAATTTGCTTTTATTATTGCAAGAGTAGCACATACTTATTAAATATCCCCTCAAACAGAAGCGTACAAAGACGAAAGCTCACACATAATCCTGTGTTGCTGCTTTCCTTGCACCCTGAATGTTAGGTTGGATCACAGCTGGACTGCTGCCATAATGGTTCCCTGTGAATTGATTCCCTCTATGTCCAAGCCTTTGGGCAGTCCTTCTGCCTCTCCACATTGATTCTAGCTTGGTCATATGACTTGCTTTGGACAATGGGACTTTAACAAACTTGATGCAACCATAACTTAAACAGCATTTGCTTGCCCTTTCTTGTTTCTCTTTGGAACTCTGGAACCACCATGTGAAGAATCCTGGGCTAGCCTATCAGTAGATGGGAGGCCACGTGGAGCAGAGACAAGCTATCCCAGCTTGGTCTCCATAGACCAAACCAGCCAGCCCAGGTCGAGCCACCAGCTTAATACTGAGATAGCGGAGCTGGCCCATACCTAAGAACCTCCCAGTTGACCCAGAGAATCGTGAGAAATAATAAATATTTGTTGTCTTAAGCTACTACCTTTTGGGATAGTTTTTTTATGCAGCAAAAACTAACTAATGCAATGGCTTTGGAGTTGTAAATGGAGTTTTAGGGGTGCCAAAGCTTGGCCAATCCAAGATCCTAGAGAAGGGTTTACTTTGATAGCCTATATAAAATTATATAACACTATTGAATGGGGTGCATTATGATCTTAGATTTTTTTTTTATGTTAAGAGGCAAAATCATACGTAAACTGAAAAAGAAAAAGAAAAAATAACTTACCCCATACTCCCATAAATACTGCAAAAATTAAGGTTCCAAAACTGTCAAAGATGCACAATTTCTGTAAAATGCAATAATGACATGAGTGAATCATGTTCTACACTTACTAGAATTCACTAAATATGCAATGCTTTGTGTATTCTACAGTCTGAAGTTCTTTTTAAAGCTGCTATCTAGTTTACCAATCATATCTATTATATACTCACAGATAGGATTTCTCCTTATTTTAAACACAAACAACCCTTGTTATATTTACCAGAGTGCATCTTCCAATAGAATTATTTCATTTAATGGCAAAGGAATACACGTAGCTGCTAAGATTCCACTCAGTTTAAAGCCTCTGTCAGGCTTTTGAATAACGGCCTTTCTTTATAGGCTGTTACAGTGAATTTGAGGAAGGAATATGGCCGTTACAATATTCTCTCTTCTATATTCAATGACCTCTAAGCAACTTTTGGACTTGCATTTTGTATCTAATCATCATCTTACCCTGGTGGGGAAAGTTCCAGAATTCCTGCTTTTCTTGTTAAGGGAAGTACAAAGCTGGAGTTTGTTCTGAGATGGCTATCCTCTATACCACCAGGAGAAAACTCACAGGAATGCTGTTTCCCTCAAACACAATGAAGGCTCTTCTATTGTCACCAACAAATGTTTCCATCAGAATAGGAACGCACAGGTACTTTTGCTTACATTAAAATGAGTACAATGATCATGAATGAATCAATGACAACGTTGGGTAAAGAAGGGTCTATGCACTAGTTTAGACAAGTTTCATTTCTTTGCTAAGATGTAAATAGTCCATTGCTTCTTGGAAAGTCTTTCAACTAGTTACTAGTTTTTAACTCCTAAAAATCTATAAAGTCAATGGAAAAAGGTGGCATGCAGATAGTATATTAACTTTATGACAGATCATATGAAAAGTAAAGAAGACAGGAACAGGGAAGAAAAAGAAACTATAGGTGAGGGGGGGGGAAACCTTTTTAAATGCTAAAGAAAATTTAAAGCTGCTTCTAAGGAAAATTCTACTTTGTTTTGGGTAACTTCGTGTGTTGCCTTTATATTAATGTAAACTGGGTAAACTTCCATCTAGGTAAAGATATTAGTTAGATTAATTTCATAAAAGAATATCTATCTAGCCACGTTCTCATCTGGTTTCCAAAGCAAATAAATGTCTCCTCAATCATCTATATATATCCTTATCAGAAAGCACCACCCCAAATCATCTGTCATCCAATTCCTCTAAAAAATTCATTTGAAGGAAGATAAAATAAATAAATCAGTTACTGCTCTGGGGAACAAGTCCTTCCCCACTTACTCTTCTAGGCCTGGGAGTCCATACACCACATATTTCAAATCTTTTATTGTTGACTCTTATGGAACCATCTTCTCCAAGTTGCTTTTAATGTTATACCTCATCCTTTACTGAAAATTATGACAAGTTCTATGAAAAACAGTTCTGCATATGTTAATGCTATTACCGCTTTCTGCCCTCTTTTAGGAATCAATGCAATTCTCTATTTCATACCCCCCTACTTGCCCTAACACCTCTATTCCCCCTGCCCCACCCCTGACCCCCCAAACAGGGTAAAAAATCCTACCTGTGAATTCTTAGCCCTACTGTGTCTATGTTGAGGAATAGCCAATGCAAGCACATTTGTCAGGGCTAGAGAAAAACAGGACTGGCAAGAAAGAGCAGGTTTACTGCCAACACAAGTTCAAGGTGAGAGATGTCTCACACTCCTGGCTGAAGTTACCGTTTTTGCTACAAGGGTGAGAATCAAGGGTTGGAGGGAAATAATAGGATGGTTGGCCTCGTGGGCTACGTGGAAGCAGGAAGTAGAGGGCAGAGAAGCCTAGCTTGGCTTGCCTGGCAGGATGCCACGAGTGAGGGCACGATAGCCACATCAAGAGAGCAGCCCCAAGTTATCGTACTGCTTTAGTCAAATGGAACAGGAAAAAGAAGAGAGAGTTGCATATGCGGGCATGATGTTTTTAAGTAGAGGAACCAATCAGAATCTAGAAAAATGATCTTATTAATGCTTTATCCTTGTAAAGGAGCAAAACTAAAATTTTATAATGATGTGTTTCTAAGAACAAAATATTAATAACTTAACATGTTTCCCTTGTATCTTATGAGCCAGGAAGCTAAGAGGCTCAATCACAAAAATGAAATGAATCCCTATTGTTTGTACAAATGTTTTTTTTTTTAATATCTTTGATATTGATTTAATATTTCTATTTCTAACTTGTTAATTCTTTTAGCATAAATGTCAATTAGTGAATACTTCATCTCTTCTCTTAGGAAAGAGGTAGAAATGAATATATAAATGAATGTATAAAATAAATGTATGAAAGAAGGAAGGAAGATGGAATTGGCCAGCAAACAGAAAAGAACAAAAAAGTGCTCTTTCTTTTTCTTCTTTCCCAACTTATGTTTTTTACTTCATCCTTTTACTCATATTCTTTTGTAGTTCAAATCACATTAGAAAGACTCAGGGATCCTTCAGTAAAGTGGAATAAAATCAAACTTACTTATTTTTTCCAAAACAGTGGGGGAAAAGTACACAGAGAGAGACACATTTTAAAGTCATGTGCTTATGGATGGGTAGGTAGATGGGAGGAGAAGACAGGAGGAGAAGACGTGGTGTGTGGAGAGGGAGAGAACTTCTTAAGGAAAGCGGAACTTCCACTTGTACTTTTGTGGTGTACAATTAGTCTGGGGTATTATCTTTGCCATTTGTCTTAAATACAGTGCCTTGGGATGCATACTAACTAGTGACCTTTAATTTATGAGTCAACATCATTGGAAGGCAGCGTTCCTCTTACCAGCTTTAAGTCTCTCATGATGTGTGATCTATGACAGATGTTTACAGCCTAGAATATTTTTTGGTTTGGGAAGGGGTAATGAAATCCATTTTAATTCATAAATTAAGTTTAAAAACCCATGTGTTGACAATACCATGCAATTGTCATAATTAACTGGTTGAATACTTTTGCAAACAGAGCTGGATTTGAGAGTGAAGTGCCCAGAACCACTGTCAGCCAGTGAGGAACACAGCAACAGCAGGAAATGCAGATTTGCTGTCAATTTCTGGTTTTGCCAGTTAGTATGTGGCTGACCTTGAACAAATTATTTAATCTCTCAGTCCTCAGCATTTTTAAAGCAATAATATAAGTACAAGAATTATGCAAAGTATGGCTGACCTTGAACAAATTATTTAATCTGTCAGTCCTCAGCATTTTTAAAGCAATAATATAAGTACAAGAATTATGCAAAGTATAAAACATAAAGCATCACACCAATACACTCAGTTAAAATGTCTCAGATTTACATAGAGTAGGTCCGAATATTCTGAGGTCACATAAAGATTCCTAAATTTCCATGACGGAACAAGGGAAAAGAGAAAATAATGACGAAATGGAATAGTATGCCAGTGTTTTCAGGAAAATTCTTTGATGTAAGCTGGTCATCTTTCTTTCTATATAGAGTTTCTGGTCTGCATTTCAGTAAGTGCTATTTACCTTCAATGTCAGTCCTAAACCTTCTGGATTTTAGGAAGTCATAGGGCTTGAGACCATCTACATGTAGTAGGATAGTCAGATGTGTTTTGAGGGAATGGTGTTTTGTGGGAATGTTTGGAGAAAGAGTATGTATTATCAGTTATATACAAAACCTTTCTTATGCATATTTATAGATACAGTCTAAATCTGACAACCAGCCATTCAGGATCTTTAAAAATTTAAGCATAGTTTCAGTACATCTTCAAAGTGGGAAAACATAAGTACAAATTTCAGGTTTCCACTCATTTGAATTAAGGAAAATACTCATAGTAGCAAACCTATTAAATAGCATTCACGAGATAAGTCAGGATTGAGATTTCTGCTTTGATTACTTGAAATACACAAACAGTTTTGATTCTAACTTTCCACACCGACCCTCCATGAGATTTGGATATGGCTTTTAATCTCAATTTACTACTTGTAAAAGAGGAGTAAACACATACATCCCATTTCTATCCTCAGAATGTTTTGAAATTTAGCTTAAAAATATCTTTCTGAATTCTTCAGAGAAAAAAAATTTAAGTTCTACATTTTACAATTTATTATTATTAGAAGAAAAAACTCATTACATGTAAATGTTTGGAAAGACAAAAAATTACCTTTGAGGACTCGCAAGTCATGTTGAGTTTCCAGAAGTGACAAAGCTTATCACACTGAGGGCACATTATGATCTTTCCACCAATATCAGGATCACAAACTTCTTTACTAAGGAAAAGAGAAAAATAAAGTTTACTTTAAAAATGTTTATTAAACAGGACTTTCTAGCAACATGATAAAATACAATATCCATTCGTGATTAAAAAAAAAATTAAACCAAACCTCTTAGAAAAACTAGGAATAGAAGGAACTTCACTAAGCTCATAAAATAATACCAATAGAAATATATAAAACCAATGGAAAATATCATAATTAATAGTAAAATGCTGAAAGTACTTCCTTTTGATCAGGAACAAGAAACGGGGTTCTACTATCATCACTTCTTTTCAATTGGAGATCCTTGCCAGCACAATAAGCCAAGGAAAATGAATATATGAGGATTGGCAAGGAAAAAAGAAAACTAACAGATGATATGATTGCCTATATAGGCAACTCACAGAATCTACAGTAAATTACTAGAAATTATGTGAGTTTAATAAGCTTTCTGGACACAAAAATTAATATACAAAAAGTAATTGTGTCCCTAAACAATTCCAACAGTTAGAAAATAATTTAAAAATACAGACACCTTTACAATAGATTAAAAATTATAAAGAGCATAGGAATAAATCTAATTCAAGATGTGTAAGAATTATATGGAAAAATTATAAAACTATGTTGGGAAACATTGAAGAAGAACTATATAAATGGACACATATATTCTGTTTATGATTTAGAAGAATCAATATTTAAAGACACCAGTTCTCTTCCATGTGAGCTGTGGATGCAATGGAAGAGGAAAGGACTAAGAACAATCAAAACACTCCTGAAGGACAAGGCGCTATTGGCATAGGTTAAGAAAAACTGACCAGCAGAACAAAATAAGGATTTCAGAAACAGACCTCTGCATATACAAAACTGATTTACAGCAGAGATGGCACTGTAAATCAGGTGAGAGCTGACATTTCAATAAATGGGGCTGGTACAATGGAATATCCATATGGAAAAATATGAATGTAAACTCAATCATAGTACATAAAAAATCTATTCTAGGTTGAAAAAGGCAATGTCAAAAGAATAAACATTAGAAGAAGATAAAATATCTATGTAACCTTAGGGTAACAGAAATTTCTTAAGAGAGACACCAAAAAACATATACCATAGAGGAAAAACTTGAAAATTTCAAGATTTTGAAATGATGTCTTATTAAAAACACCATAAAGGGAGAGAAAAAACTAGAAACAAACTGGTGTAAGATATTTGCAACACATGAAAATGACAAAGGATTACTAGCAAAGTATTTAAATAATTCCTTCAAATTAATAAGAAGTGACAACAAACAAAACAGTAGGCTGCACATTGTTCCATCCAGAAGAAGCCTTTCACACAGACTCCCATTTGAATGGGGCTGGAGTTAGGTAGCCCTGAAAATAACTCAGTAAAGAAAAAATGGGCATGGCAAACATTATTGGAATGGTGGAGTAAGGACATCTGAAAATCTGTTCCTCCGTCAAAACAATGAGAACACTGGTAAAAGTTGTCAAAATCATTTTCAGGACTCTGGAAATTAAAACCAAAGACTTATAGCAATCTAAGGAACACTTATTTGAAAAAAAAAAAAAAAACAAAACAGCTAAATGTCAGTAAGAATAGTGAGCTTCATGGTGTTTTAATGGGCCCTATTCACATCCCATCTCCCCAACTCTGAAGCAGCCTTAAAAACCAACAGCCTTGCCATCATGGTAGCTGTTAAACAGCAACGTGGCAGCCACTGAAAGGGGAAGAAGCGGTACTACCCAAAATGTCCATTTCCAGAGAACTGTCATGATTTCACTGGACAACTCCCTGGAAAAGCTCCATTCTCAAGATTTGTCATTATTTTACCTAGCTCAGAGCTCAGTCTGTGTGAATATTCTTATCCCCAGTTATCTGGTGAAAACAAGCAAAAATTGTTTAACCTTGCAGCTGCCTGAAGCAATAATAATAGTAGGGGCTAACATGAAGCTACCAAAAAACTTAAAAGGAAAAACTGGAGAATGTGATATCCATAGGAGGTTCTGAAGGACTCTGACATATTTCTGGGATTGTAGAAGATCATGTGCATTGGTGGGCTGTGCACATGCTCAAAAACAGACCTAGAAAGTCTTAATCTCTCAACTCTAGCTGACCTGGAGTTTCCATACAAGTTAGAATCAAGACTAAGGCAGAGTTGTAAACTGTATGCTGAGCATTTAAGGCAAGTCCCAGAATACAGACAGAGCTTCTCGGCTGAGATATTAATTCATGCCAGGTATTTAAGGAAATCATTGTCCAATCATTAGCCATCAACTAAGTTTACCAAGAACAGACTTCAGTGACCACAAAGGAAAAAGAATACAAATTTTACAGAATAAGTTCAGGAAGTTACTAAACAAATAAGCAGCAATAGCAGCAACAACAACTAGCCCCAAGGAGGGGGGATATCCGATTTCCAGATTTGCCATATTATATATATATATTTTTTTTAATCTTCATTTTATTGAGATATATTCACATACCACGCAGCCACACAAAACAAATCGTACTTTCGATTGTTTACAGTACCACCACACAGTGGTACACTCACCACCCAAATCAATCCCCGTCACCCCCATTAGCACACACACAAAAATAACAAGAATAACAATTAGAGTGAAAAAGAGCAATCGAAGCAAAAAAGAACACTGGGTACCTTTGTCTGTTTGTTTCCTTCCCCTATTTTTCTACTCATCCATCCACAAACTAGACAAAGTGGAGCGTGGTCCCCATGGCCTTCCCAATCCCACCGTCACCCCTCACAAGCCACATTCTCATACAACTGTCTTCGAGATTCATGGGTTCTGGGTTGTAGTGTGATAGTTTCAGGTATCCACCACCAGCTACCCCAATTCATATTATATTTTAAATGCTCAATTTTCAATGAAAATTATGAGACATGCATGACCCAAGCACAGGAAATGAAAGCAGCCAATAAAAACTGATCCTGAGCAAGCCTAGATGTTGGAATTACTAGACAAAGACTTCAAATAAACAATTATACAAATGTTGAAAAGAACTAAAGGAAACTGTGTCTAAAGAATTAAAGGGAAGTATGTAAACAATGCCTCACCATGTAGAAAATATCAATAAGGAGACAGAAATTATTTAAAAGAAACAAATATTAATTCTGGAGTTGCAAAGTACAATAACTGAAATGAAAAATTCTCTAGAGGAGCTCCTCTGCAGTATTGAACTTGTAGAAGAAAGATTCAAAGAAATTGAAGACAGGTCTATTAAGATCACCCAGTCTGAGGAAGAGAAGAAAAATGAGAAAAATGATCACAGTCTCAGAGATATGTGGGACATCATCAAACATATCAATATAAACATAATGTGAATTCCAGAGGGAGAGAAAAGAAAGAAAAGAAGAATTTTTGAAGAATACTTCTCAAATTTGATGAAAAACACTAGTATATATCTCCAAGAAGGTTAACAAATTCCAAGTAGCAGAAGCTCAAAGAGATCTAAACCTAGGCATGTTGTAGTCAAAGTATTGAAAGACAAAGACAGAGAATCTAGAAAGCAGGCAGAAGAAAGTGACTCAGATACAAGGGATCCTCAGTAATATTAACTGCTGACTTTTTATCAAAAAACATAGTGATGAGAAGGCAAAGGGTGATACATTCAAAATGTAAAAAAGTAACCTGTCAAATAAGAATTCTATATCCAGCAAAACTATCCTTCAAAAATGAAAGAGAAATTAAGAGTCCCAGAGAAACAAAAACTGAGAGAAGTTGTGGCTGGCATTCCTTCCATATAAAAAATACTAAAAGGTAATCCTTTGGGCTTAAATAAAAGGACACTAGACAGTAACTTGAATCCATGTGAAGAAATAAAGAGCACTGAAATAAAGTAAACTACATAGGTAAATATAAAAGATAGTATAAATATATTTTTTATGTAACTTTTCTTCTATCTGATTTAAAAGACAACTGTATAATGCAATATTAGAAAACTGCTCACGGACTTATAATTTATAAAGATGTAATTTGTATGAAAACAATGGCACAAAGAGAGGAAAGAAATGAAGCTATACAGGGGCAAAGTTTTTGTATACTGTTGAAATTAAGTTGCCATTAATCCAAACTAGATTGTTTTAAAATAAGATGTTAATTATAATCCCCAGGGCAACTACTAAGAAAATATCTTTAAAAAATACAGTAAAAGAAACAACAATGGAATTAACATAGGCATATTAGAAAATATCCGTTTAACACAAAAAAGATAATAATGGAGGAACAGAGAAACAGAAAAGTCATAAGACATATAGAAAACAAATAGCAAAATGGCAGACAAATTTTACCTTATTAAAATTTAAATAGACTAAAATCTCCAATATAAATGCAAAAATTGGGAGAATGGATAAAAATACATGATCCAATTATAAGCTGTTTAAAAGAAACTCATGTTAGGTTCAAAGATACAAATAGGTTTGAAAGTCAAAGGATGAAAAAAGATGTACTATGCAAATAGAAACCAAACCAGAGCTGGAGTGTACAGCATCATCACAGAAAATAGACTTTAAAAAGACGTTTGTTACTTGAGGCAAAGAAAGTCATTTTATAATGATAAAAAGGTCAACCCATTAGGGGGACATGACAATTATAAGCACAGGCACCTAAAAACAGAATTCCAAAATATAGGCAGCAAAATTTGATAAACTGAAAGAATAGACAATTCAACAATAATAATTAGAGACTTCAATATCCTACTTTCAATAACGGATAGAACAGCCAAGCAGATCAACATGGAAACAGGTAACTTGAACAACATCTATCTTGACTTAAAAGACATCTATACAACACTCTGCTCAAATGCACATTATTCTCAAGTTCACAAGCCTCAATAAGTGTAAAGGATTGAAGTCATAATAAGGATTTTCTTTGAACATAACAAAAAGAAATTAGAAATTAGTAACAGAAGGAAATTTGGGAAATCCATAAATATGTGAAATTGAACACAATTCTAAATAACCAAAGGGTCAAGGAAGAAATTACAAAGGAAATTAAAAAACATGTTGAGGTGAACCAAAACAAAAGCAGAACATACCCAAACTTATAGAAATCAATACTTCAAGGGAAATTTATGGGTGTAAATGCTTACATTAACAAGAAGAACTGAAATCAATTACCTAAACTTCCACTTTAAAAAATTAAAAAAAAAATTAAAAAAAAAAAACTAAATTCAAAACAAATGGAAGGAAGGATGGAAGGAAATAATTAGCATTAGAGTGGAAACAAATGAAACAGAAAATAGAAAAATAGGAAAAAAATATCAACAAAATCAGAAGTTTGTTCTTTGAAAAGAGCAACGAAATTTACAAGCCTTTAGCTAGACTAAGAAAAAGAGAGAAGACTGAAACGACTAAAATCTGAAAGGAAAAGAGGACATTACTTTATTAGAAAAATAAAAAGGGTTATTAGGGAATACCATGAATAACCGTATGCCAACAAATTAAATAACCTAGATGCAATGGACCAATTCCTTGAAAGACACAAACTTCTGAAACTGACTCAAGAAGAAACAGAAAATCTGCACAGACCTATACAAATAAAGAGATTGAATTAGTAATAAAAATGCCCACAGATAAAAAGCCAGGCCTAGATGCTACTTCAAAGATGATGTGCAAATGGCAAATCAGCACAGAAAAAGATGTTCAACATTAGGCATTAGGAAAATGCAACTGAAAACTACAATGAGATACCACGTCACAACCACTAGGAGGGCTAAAATATAAAACAGACAATAATAAGTGCCTCTCAGGATGCGGAGAAACTGGAACCCTCAAACATTGTTGGTAGGAATGTAAAATGAGAGAAGCATTTTGGAAAACATTTTAGCAGTTCTTCAAAATGTTAGTGTTACCATAGGTTCCAGCAATTCAATTCTTCATTATAATCCCCAGAGAACTGAAAACCAAAGTCTTGCAAAAACTTGTAAACAATGTTCAAAGCAGCATTATTCATAATAACCAAAAAGGTGGGAACAACCCAAATGTCCATCAACTAATGAATGTCCATTGACTAATGAATGGAAAAACAAAATGTGGTATATGCATAAAATTGAATATCATTCAGCCACACAAAAGGAACAAAGTACTATGTCATGTATGCTATCATGACAAACCTTGAAATCATTATGTGAAGTGAAAGAAGTCATCACAAAAGGCCACATAATGTATGATTTCATTTATATAAAATGTCCAGAACAGCCAAATCCATACAGACAGAAAGTAGATTAGTGGTTGCCAGGTGCTAGAGGCAGGCGTTTACGAGGTACTTGCTATTCTTTCTGGGATGATAAAAAATATTCTAAAAAAAACTAAATAGTGGTGATGGTTGCACAAGTATGTGAATGCATGTAAAACCACTGAGTTATACACTCTAAAAGGGTGAATTTTATGGTATGTGAATTCCATCTTAAAAAAGGTGTTATTTTTTAAAAGAGCATAAGCTTTTAAGAGGCATATTTAAGAAGAGGAAATAACTATAGTATTCTCCACATATGCGTAAATATTTTCAAAAACACAAAAAGCTAAATATTTATTGTAGGGATATAAATACATGTGATAAAAATATACATTATAAGCAATGGAATGATAAATACAAAAATTTAGTATAGTTGTTATTTCCCAAGTGTAAGGTAAGTGGGTATAATCAGGCAAATCACTTCAAAATTAACAGTAATGTTTGGTTGTCTTAAATTGGGTGGTTGCTTATTATTCCTTATACTTTAAATATATTTTCTTTTCTCATGTACCTATTCATATTTAATAAAATCAATATAAAATATTTAAAAATTATATATTTTAAATGTTTAAATATTAACAATTAAATATTTAACACTCAAAGAGTTTTGAACACAGATAGTACATCTCCAAAACTTTCCCCCAGTTTTCAATAAATTAAACTGTGAAAGGATAGGAAATACGTGGTATGGCTGTCATGGTGATCTTACAAGTGTTATAACAGGAACAATAATAATTCAAGAACCATATAAAAATGCAACCTGTACACTTTAAAAGTGTATTTTTGAGATGCCCTGTTTAGCTCTGGACAATATGCAAAACAATGAAGAAGCCAAAGACAAATTAGGTAAAAGGTATCAAATTCAGCCTTTAGCCTGAAATGAAACTCTTTTTTTAGTGTTGAGGGGAGAGTACTTCACAGTCCATGTGTCACTTTCTAGCTAAGAAGCCATAATGTGTACAAAGTGCTCAGAATCCTCTGTTAAATATAATGGATAATTATGCTTATACATCAGAGCTGCCATGTAAGCAATATGCCTTGGGAGCCAGGCTGATATGCTACGAGCCAGAAAACTTTGGTCATTAGCTCATCCATTGCGGATGCCCAGAAATTTTGATCTGGCTGTCACACTTGACCAGACACCAGATGATCAAGAGAAAATGCCTGACTTGGTGTGACATCCCTTCTGGAGGCTGAGGTCACCAAAAGCAGAGGAACATTAACATAACTCAGAATAGTGACGGTGAAATTTAGAGTGCTCTGGCACTCGTACTTCCCTATAGACAGCGCAGCTGGGGGACAGCGCAGCTGGGGTTTGAATTCTAACATCAGCACTCATTCTTTTTTTCTCCTTTAATTTGAGAATGTTTTCATTGCTCCAAAAAGAAATTCCCATACCCTTTATAACCACTTATTATTGACACTTAGCATTGGTATGGTCCTTTGTTACAATTGATGAAAGAATATCACAATGTTACTGTTAATATAGTCCACAGTTTGCATAAGGTATACATTTTTTCCCATATTCCACCCTATTATCCTTGTAACAGTGATATACATTTGTTCTAGTTCATGGAAGTACATTTGTACTTTTAACCATAGTCATCATCCACAACAGGGTTCACTATTATGCAGTCCCATGTTTTATCCTCTAGTTTTCCTACTAGTGATATAACACAACCCTAAACTTCCCCTTTCAACCATAATCACACCTATAATTCAGTGCTGTTAATTATACTCACAATAATGTGCTACCATCACCTCTATCTATTTCCAAACATTTACAATCAACCTTATTAAAAATTCTGCACAAATTAAGCATTAGCTCCCCATTCTCTACCCTTATACCATCTCCTGGTAACCTATACTGCAGATTTTAACTCAATGAGTTCAAGCATTCTTTATCACTCCCCTTCCCCAGTATTGTGTAGAGATAATTTTTTAGAAGTTTTTTAAAAAAAAAGGAAAAAAAAACTAACAAGTATTATCCACCACTTGAGATTTCAAATATGCATTTCTTAATATATATTTTAAAATCACTTCTAAAAGAAGAAAATTGGGCAATTATAAATGCCAGTACTACTGTATTGTATTTTTTGGCATGTAACACCATGGCTTACTTCCTACAGGTGCAGTGCTAAAATGCAAATGCATAAACAGTAATGATAAATCTATAGTTTTGGTCAATGTACAAAGCATAGTTTGTAACTAATGCAAGAAAAAGTGGAGGGATGGAGGGGTATAGGAACAGTGTATGTGTTTGCTATTGAAGTCAAGTTGGTATCAAATCAAATATGATTGATATATATTTCAGATGTTAAATTTTAACCCCACAAGGAAATATATGAAAAATGTCCAGATAGAAAGGTCAATATGGTATAATACAAAATATCAAATAAATATGAATGTAGGCATTAATGGAAGAATGTAAGGACAAAAAAGGTATAAAATTTACAAAGACTACTTTAAATAGCAAAATGGAAAAAGAAAACCCTGCATTATCAGTAGTGACTTAAAATTTAAATGGACTAAACTCCAGTAAGGCAGAGATTGGCAGAATAGATTAAAGAGCATGAACCAACTATATGTGGTCTGCAAAAAACTCACCCTTAAACATAAAGACATAAGTAGGATGAAAATGAAAGAATGGGAAAAAATATACCATGCAAGTGGTAACCAAAAGAGCTGGCGTAGCTACACTAATATGAAATGAAATAGACTTTAAGTCAAAAAACTGTTACAAGGGACAAAGACAGTCATTTTATACTGATAAAAGGGTTAATTCAACAAGAAGCTGTAAAAATACAAGAACCTAACAGCAGAGTCCCTAAATATATGAAGCAAGACGATTTTACATTAATAGTAGGAGACTTTAATACAGCACTTTCAGTAATGGATAGAACATTCAGAGCAAAGATCAATAAGGAAATACAAGACTAGAACAATACACTAAACCAACTAGACCTAACAGATATATATAGAACACTTTGCTAACAATAGAAACCACATTCTTCTCAAGTGTACATGGATTATTTTCCAGGATAGACCATATCTTAGGTCAGAAAAAAAGTTTCAATAAATTTAAAAACATTGAAATCATACAATGGATCTTCTCCAACCACAATGGAATGAAGCTAGAAATCAATAAAAGGAAGAAATGGAAATCCAAATATGTGGAAATTAAAAAGCTGACTCTTAATTAAGTAACAGATAAAAGAGGAACTCACAAAGGAAATCAGGAAATATCTTGAGGCAAATGAAAATAAAAATACTACACACTAAAACTTACAGGTTGCCACAAAGGCAGTGCTAAGAGGGAAATCTATAGCTCTAAATGCTTAGTTTAAAAGAAGAAAGATTTTAAATCATAAACCTAACATAAAAACTGGAAGAACTAGTAAAAGAAGAGCAAACTAAACTCAAAGAAGCAGAAAAAAGAAAATAACAAGGATTAGAGCAGAGATAAATGAAATAGAGAATAAAAAAACAATAGAAAATCAACAAAACCAAAAGTAGATTGTTTGGAAAGAACAATAAAATTGACAAATCTTTAAAAAGAGAGGATTCAAATAAAATCAGAAATGAAAAAGGGAGACATTACTACTGACCACAATGAAATAAAAAGGATGACAAGAGGATAATATGGTCTGATAAGGGTTCAGTGTGCAGAATACATAAAGAAATTCTACAACACAACAAATCAATTAAAAATGGTCAAAAGACTTGACATTTCTCCAAAGAATATATAACAATGGTCAAAAAGCACCTGAAGAGATGCTCAATATCATTAGCCATTAGGGAATGCAAATCAAAACCACAATGAGATACCATTTAACACCCAGTAGAATAGCTGGTGTTAAAAAAAAAAAACGGCAAGGTACAAGTGTTGAAGAGGATGTGGAGAAATCGGAGCACTCATTCTTTTTTGGTGGGAATGTAAAATTGTGCAGCTGCTGTGAAAGACAGTTTGGTGGTTCCTCATATGACTTGGTACTCCCACTACCAGGTATATACCAAAAAGAAATGAAAGCAGGGGCTTGAAAAGATATTTTCACATTGATGTTCATAATGGCATTATTTGCATTTGGCAAAAGAGGGAAGCAAACCAAGTGTCCATCAACTGATGAATGGATAAGCACATGTGGTATATACACACAAAGGAGTATGATTCAGCCAAAAAAGAGATGGAACTCTGGTACATGCGAAAACATGGATGAACCTTGAAAACATCGTGTTGAATGAAATAAGCCAGACACAAAGGACAAATATTGTATGATCTAACTGATGAAAAATAATTAGAATAAACAAACTCATAGAGTCAGAGTCTAGAATATGGACTACCAGGGGATGGGGTGCAGGTAGAAATACAGAATTAAAGCTTAAAAGGTACATTGTTCCTATTTGGGACAATGGACACATTCTGGTAATGGGTGGTGGTGGTGGTAGCACAACACTGTGAACGTAATTAATTGCAATGAATTATATATTTGAGTGCAGTTAAAAGTAGAAATTTTAGGTTGTACATATGTTAATAGAATAAAAATCTTAAAAAAAAAAAATCCAAAGAATAGGACAACACAGACGGCAAACCCCAAGTTAAACTATGGACTATAGTTAACAGAACTATTATTAAAATGTTCTTTCATCAATTGTAACAGATGTACCACACCAATGCAGTGTTAACAATGGGGTGGTATATGGGAAACCTGTATTTTAGGCATGATAGTTCTATAACCCACAACTTCTCTAATTTAAAAAAAAAAAAAAAGTAGAGAAGGAGAAAAAGCTATACCAGTTTCACCAGTTTTGCCATTGAAACCCTGAAGAAACCAGAGTTGCTCTTGGCCCACATCAGCAGGGCTGTGTGAAGCTTTCCTCTGGGAGCCAAAAGTTCAAGGACAATACTGCCCCAGTCCTCCGTTCTTTTTCAAACAACGTATTGTCTTAAAATACTGGAGTGGTTCCGAGGGGTAATGTTCCTGCCAGAGACTGGGCTGGATTATCTAAGAAAAAGTTTTTTCCATTTCACTTTGTTATTATACTCAGCACAAAAGGATATATCATCTAAAGCAATAAGTGTTCTCTGATGAGTCTTCTTTTACTAAAATGGTCTAAGACCCTGGAAAATAATTTTAAGTCTAATCAACATTTCAGCATGGCAACAAGAATTAAACAGAGTTTACCTCCATGTACAGTTGTCTTGATTAAGGTATCCATAGAGAAAGCAAGCCACACCTACTACGGCTGCCAGTAGTAGCATCTGAGTGTAATAGCCCAGCCAAGCAAAATAGATTCCAATCTTCTCTCCATAGTATTTCCTGAAGAAAGATATAAATTAATTTTAGAAGACACAAATAATCAATCTGTAGGTTCATCCTGATATTAATTTCTGATTTTAAATAAAGGAAGCTTTAAGCTTATACTTCTGATTCAATTCATTTAAAATACATTCATTTTTATAGCAGACTCCAAATTTCGATGAAACAAAAAAGTATATCACATGTCACAGATGCACTGATCACTGGGCAGCCTATTGAAGCAACGTAAATTAGAACAGAGCAAGGGAGGGGAAAATGCTGAATATAGAGGAAATAGGAGTATCATTGTTATTCTTCGTAAAAACAAGCACAATTTTAAAGATTCTCCAAACGATTATTCTTAAATATGCTTGAAACAAATGAACATGAACAAGCTTTTCTCAGTTTTATCCTTTGACTTATGTAGGGAACTTTCTTGGAGGAAAGATGAAATGTATATCACAAATAATAGCAAGAAAATGACTGATAATAATACTAATTGGTAGTGGAATGTCTCTGTGATCATATTATTTATGAAACTCATTTTGAGAATGGGAGAAGGCAGGATGGGTATGATTGGAAAATCCACCTATCTTTATTCCTTATATCTAGCATTTCTATTATTTTTAAGTTTTTAAAGCTGATCACTAGGGAACTTTGGGGTGAAATGGAAGAGGTTAGATAGTGTGAATAGAAGAAGAGGGGATCTTCGATAAGAAGCAGTGACAGAAATGTTCCTGAAAGGGAGACTAAATATAGTTAAACAGAAAGAAAGGGTTTACAGATGAGGAGAAAACAATAGTGGTTGTTCTGGTGAACTGCTGTTGCTAATATTGCCTAGACTCATTCACTTCTGGCTCAGTCTGAAGTCTGTTAGACCATTGGGGGCTTTAGTTAGCTCAGGGGCCTTCTGGAGGCTTCAGGACAGGTTCAGTTCGGAGCTGGCTGAACCCCTTGGGTACAGCCTAAGTGGGGACGTGCTCTGAGAACAGCCTGGGGGCTAGTGAAACTCTGAAAGGAACAACTCAGTGCTGGGCCAGAGCTTACAGGGCAATGTAAGAAATAAGTTGGGATGAAGGTTGCCCCCATGGGGAAGAAAAAGCTGGGGTCAATACAAAATCAAGAGGCGGGGATGAAGTACATTACTTCCGTGTGACTAGAGCCTTTTGCTTGGTTCATGGATGGCAGGCACATGGCAGGCTCAGGACTGGGAGAGGAAAACCTGGGCAATGGGTTTCAGATCTCTTGGTCTCTGCTGTTTTGCTTTCGGTAATATGTTATAAAAATCATCTGTCTTGGAAAGCCACACTTAAAACTGGAAGGTATTTTAGAAGTTGCCTGGTCCAACTTTCTGATAGTGAAAATATCCTGCCACAGAGCTAAGTGGGCAGTTTATGTTTGGATATTTAGTGACGGAATTATCCCTGTATTATTGCAGCAACAAGGTGAGAAAGATTTTTCTAATCTTAAATGGAAAACTCCCTCCCAGTTCTTGTTAAAAGGCTGGGAATAATGAAGATTCCCTCCAAATGCAATGTCTTCTCATCATTGTCTCTATCTGCCAGAAACACACCAATTCTTAACTTCAATTTTTCAAAACTCAGTTTTGAATTTATCAAAGTTTTAATGATACACTGATGAAAGAGTCAAACTCTAGAAGGCTGATTATAAAAAATGAGCTGTCCCAACACCCTCCCCATTTCCCACTGCTCAGAAGCAACCTCTTTCAACTCTCTAGCTGATTCTTTGACTATTTACCTCCATATCTCTAAATAATATGCTGACAGGGCTGTTTATTAATTTTTCAGTTTTATGTATCATTTATTGACTTTCTACTCTGGAAGATGAGGATTTTAAGCTCTCTTTCAACCCCTGCCTCAACTATACACCCACACCTTCGTTCCCCCATTCTCTCAACATAGTTACCTTATAATTTTGGTTGGATCAATATTCCTGCTTTACATTATTCTGACTCTGTAAATACTATTTGCAGCTGAATTGAGTTATCTACTATGATTGCTTTTTCTTTCTAGTTTGTTCATTGCTTAATTTTCTGTGTACTTATCACCAATTCAACCCCAGACCCCCATAGTTGTGTAATTCAGCATATTCAGACACATGAGGTATTCTACCAATTTCATCTCCGTGAGTAAATTCCTTCAGACCTCCACCAATCGAGCAGCAGAACCATCATTTTGGGCCCTCCCTGCCCCTCTCTCTAGTGTTATATTCCCTGTTTCCTAAATCTCGTCTTCCTCTTTTGGGCAGAGAAACTCCGCCATTATCTTGCACACCTAAATTGTGAAAATTTGTTCTCAGTTTGGCCATGTACAAGATTCTAAATTGAAAAAATCACTTTTCCTCAGACATGTGATGTTATCACTCTGCTTTATTCTAGCTTGCAGTGTTGTTAAGAAATCCCTGAGCCTCAATCTTTTGTACGAAGCTGTTTTCTCTTTGGAGGCTTGCAGGATCTTCACGTTGGCTCCAGCATTCTGAGATCTCATGCTGTCATGATGTGATGGCTTCATTTGCATCCCCTGTGCCAGGCACTCAATAGCTCTTCCCATCTGGAAACTCAGGGGTGCAGTTTGGAGAAATTCTCTGGAAGTATTTCTCTGATTTCCTCTGTACATTTTTCTCTGTTCTTGTTTCTGGCACTCCTATTATTTGTTCATTGGACCTTCCAACTGATCTAATTTTTATCTTTTTCCTCTTTTATTTTTCTCTCTCTTTTTGCTCCATGTTCTGCACATTTATTCAACTTTATTTCTATTATGTTTTTAATTTCAAAGGGCTACTTTTTATTCTCAGAGTTATTTTTTTAAACAGAATTCTGTTCTTGCCTTATGGATGCAATATCTACCTTTATCACTCTGAAGGGAATAATGAGAGATTTGGGAGGAAGTTTTCTTCTTTCTTGTGCAGTCTGTTTCTTCCAAATTGCTTTTTCTGTTTGTTTGGTTTGCTTTTTTTCCTTTTGGTAATCCCTGGAACCACAGATGGAGATTTAACAGAATAGATGCTCAAGGGGTTACTAATGGGAAGCAACAAAGTGAAGGAACATAAGGAAATGAGGACCAGAAACTTGTTTCTATTCTCTGAATAGGAAATACTTAGCAAAGTATACTTAAAATAGTGGGTAAATTATTTTCTTTACCACAAATCATATAGAATCATTAAGAAGAATTTATCAAACCCATCACCCTGCCATCAGATTACAGGTTTATCATAAAAGGGCAATGATGAAAGGAAAATTATACATGGAAGATAACCTGAAATATTTATATAGACACAAATATTCTCTTTTAAAATCTTATTCTACAAGGTTCCTGTTTAGTTTGTCAGGCTGCTGAAAGCAAATACCATGAAATGGGTTGGCTTTTAACAATGGGAATTTGTGAGGTTACAAGCTTACAGTTTTAAGGTCATGAAAATGTCCAAATCGAGGCATCATCAAGATGATGCTTTATTCCTGAAGACCAGCTGCCAGTGATGCTGGACTCCTCTGTCACATGGCAAGGCATATGGTGGTGTCTGCTGGCCTCCACCTTCTCTTCCAGGTTTCCTTGCTTTCAGCTTCTTGCTTCCATGGCTTTCTCTCTCTGTATTCATCCTATTTATACAGGACTCCAGTAAGAGCATTAAAACCCACCCTAGGTCATGCCTTACCTGAAGTATGCTCATGAAAGAAACCTTACTTACACTAGGTTTACACTCACAGGAATGGATTAGCTTTAAGAAAATGGTTTTTGGGGGAACATACATTTCCAAACCACCACAGTTCCCAAACAGTTAATGAGAGAAAGTGTCTCTTTATGAAAGTAATCCAACTAATAAACTAATAAAGGAAGGAATTAGAATATCATTATTTGGCAGATCCCTAACAAGATAATGAATTGGGCAGTGATCATCAATGGCTGCTATCATCACAAAATAGAGAGGAACAGCTGGACATTATGTGCTGACAGAGGTACACAAATCCTCACATTAAGCATTCTTGCTAAAATCCAAACTTGAATCAGATCCAGTCCCTTTATGGGAAATGACTTATTTATTTAAAGGGACTACACATAACAGGGAAACATGATCAATAACACCACAGGGGGGGATGAAATCAGCAAAATAGAGAATGGGAAAACTAATAAATTGCAAGAGAAAAAAAGAGCAAGGGAAACTTACAGATTAAAAAAAAAAAAAGGGAAAGACATTAGCTGCAACATCTGGACCTTGTTTGAATCATAATTTGAACCAAAACTGCAAAAAATAATGTTTGAGCCAATCAGGGAAATCTGAACACTGATTATTTGATGATATTAAGGAATTTTTTTAAAGAGCATTCTTGTTGTGTTTGAGAGACCTTATCAATTAGAAATTCATATTAATGAAATGAAATATTTGGAATTTGTTTCAAAATGATCCAGTAGAGGGGAAAGGAAGTAGGTGGAGAGAAAGAAGAAACAAGATTGGCTATGAGTCGGTAACATTTGGATCGGGACAGATAAATATTGATTTCCTTTATTTTTCTTTCTACTTTAGTATATGTTTGAAATATCCTGTAATAAAAACATTAAAAAAAAATAAAACTATTGAAGTTTTTAAAAAACTCTCACTTTTAATGCCAAGGGTTTTTCCCAATTATATAGGCACCTGCATGGGACATTGAGATGTAGGAAGAACAGGCACTGGGCTCCAGACAGACTTGGATATAACCAGATTCTCTTCTTCTCACCCTCCACTTACAATCCATAACCAAGTCCTCTCAAGTCGACTCTCAAAATATATCCCACATCTTCTGTTCGTTCCCAGGATCTCTTACCTGGAGCCTCCTACCTGATCTCCCTGCATCCTGTGCCCTCCGTATTCCATCCTCCACAATATCTTTGTAAAATATCAAGGTACAAATTGCTATCCCTCTAACTTCATGTCTTCCATGAAGACTTTGTTCTGGATTCTTCAGAAGCCTCCTCACAAGGCTTGGGGACTGAGTTTGCTGAAGTGATACCACATTCTTGGAATGAGGTTCGTAGGGCTGCAGTCTGATCCTTTATTTCTCAGAAATAAGTGCTCTGCAGCTTCCCTACACCTGAAGGATAAGCCAGGAGGTGGCCTGTAGCTTAGCACTGTCTGTCCAAAGCAGTGGAGTCTCTGGACCTTTCAGAACGTAACTGGCTGGGACTCTGTTGGGTCTGGCACCGGGGATTAGAATTTACGGTATCTCACTAATCTGAACATGTGAGGACACTTTCTCCTACTTCTCATTGGACTGCTCTCTACAACTCACCTGATGAGGTCCAAGGGCTGCTTTTTGTATATGCTTCGAGGATGAGCCCATTCTCTATACAGAAGGTACCGTTCACTAGGGCAGCTGGAATCCTCTGATCGGTGACGGAATTTGCACTGGGAAGAAGGAAAAAAGTGAGCATCACAATAACCATGTTTTCACAAATCTGTATATTAAATCTATGTTTAATTTGGTACTCTTTGTGACTAATACTTCACAGTCATTTGTGGAAAAGGGGCCTTCATTTGCTGGAAGGGATGGAAATACCATTCAATTTCATCATTCTCAATGGGAAGCACTAACATCTTCCTGGAGGGCCGTTTGCAAATGTGGGTGGGGAGGATGCTTGGTTGTTACACTCCCAGGGGTGGGGTGGGGAGGAGGCCTGCAGCTACTTGGTGGGAGCCCTGGCGATGTTTAATGGCCTACAAATAGGGCAGCTTTACAGTGAAAAAATTGGGCCATCCAAGTGCTAAAATCACCACAATAGAGAAACACATAATAGTACAGACCCCTCCTCGGACAACTGGGGAACAAGGGCTTTAGTTGGTTAGTGACAGGGTCAATTCTAAAACCCAGGCCTTACCCTCCCCCTCTCCTGCCCCATTAAGCAATTATTCTCGGATAACATGTAGAAAATAACATCAAGTTACACATTTAGCTTATTCAACAAACAAACAAAAACTTCCTGCTTCTGCTAAATTCAGTCACTCTTTTCCCCATCTGACTTGTTTTCCTTCTTCCTGCACTAGAACCAAATTGCCAGCCAGGCAAGTAGTAGCATGGTCCACAACCTCCACTCACCTCCCTCCAACACCACACAGGAGCATTCCCCAGCCTGGGTATGAAGCCATTGCACTTGCAAGGAGCTTTAGTGGAAAGGGCCTGGGCAGACGTCAGCTAACACTGTAGAACCTTGGCATCCCAGATTAATACTCATGATGGATATTTGCAAGTGTCCCCAAAGTTCCTGTCATACTGTAATCACTAATTTTGATGGGACACAAATAACACATGTTCTACCGCACTGTGGCTATTAGACAGGAAGCTCAGCAACCGCTTCTTTTCCCGACATCCTGGCTCTCTACTTATCCATGTGTTTTAAGAAGTTGTTTCCTGAAGGAGCTTGCTAAGCTGCTGTAACCAGATTTTTTTCTGCTTCTGTCCTAATTTGCTATTATCTTATACAGTACCTTTAAATATTGTCTTCATCCACAAATACATGTACTATAAATTAATAATTATCAATTCCAAACTTTGCTTCCCTTGGACTAATAGATTCAGGTAAATTGATAATGAATATTAAAAAGTAAGGAAGGAATATACTACTATGTTTTTTTTCAGTGACAAAATTTATTTTAAATCTTAGGAGTTACCAGGGGTAGAAATTTCCCTGGCAATGCAGGATATGACTCCCGGGGATGAGCCTGAACCTGGCATCGTGGGACTGAGATCACCTTCTTGACCATATTATGAGTCACTTCTTGAGATGAAATGAAGTGAAGCTTCGGTGGCTGAGAGATTTCAAATGGAGTTGAGAGGTCACTCTGGTGGATCTTCTTATGCACAATATAGATAACCCTTTTTAGGTTTTAATGTACTGGAATAGCTAGAAGCAAATACCTGAAACTATCAAACTCCAACCCAGTAGCCTTGACTCTTGAAGACGAGTGTATAACAATGTAGATTACAAGGGGCGACAATGTGATTGTGAAAACCTGTGGCTTGCACTCCCCTTTATCCAGTGTATGGATGAATGAGTAGAAAAATGGGGACAAAAAGTAAATGAAAAATAGGGTGGGATGGGGGAGATGATTTGGGTGTTCTTTTTTACTTTTATTTTTTATTTTTATTCTGATTCTTTCTGGTATAAGGAAAATGTTCAAAAATAGATTGGGGTGATGAATGCACAACTGTATGATGGTACTGTGAACAGCTGATTGTACACCATGGATGACTGTATGGTATGTGAATATATCTCAATAAAACTGAATTAAAAAAAAAGCTTAAGACATGATGTCTCTGTATTTATGGAATCATTAAGGGTCTAAGATGGTCACGTTTTCTTTATTACAGAAGCTGTAAATTTACAGAATAATCATGCATGAAATACAGAATTCCCATATACTACCCTACTGATAGCACCTTGCATTAGTGTGGTATATTTGTTACAAATGATGAAAGCACATAACTGTACTGTTAATATAAACCATAGTTCACATTAGGGTATACTGTGTTATACAGTCCTATGGATTTTATTTTTTAATTTTTATTCTAGTGACATTTATACAAAATTTATATATACATATACAAATACATATATAACAAAATTTCCACTTTTAACTATACTCAAATATTTAATTCAGTGCTATTAATTACATTCACAGAGTTGTGCTACCATCATCACCATCTATTACCAAAACTTTTCCATCATCCCAAATAGAAATGCTGTACAATTTAAGCATTAACTCCTCACCCTGGCCCCTGGTAACCTATATTCTAGTTTGTCTATGAATTTGCTTGTTCTAATATTTCATATCAGTTAGATCATTCAATACTTATCCTTTTGGTGTTTAGCTTATTTCACTCAACATGATGTCTTCAAGGTTCATCCATGTTATCGAATGTATCAGAACCTCAATCCTTTTTCTGGCTGAATAATACTCCATTGTGTATACATACCGTCTTTTGTTTATCAAAATATAGCTTATTTTCATATTTTGGGAATTGCACTATGAATATCAGTGTGCAAATACCTGTTTAAGTTCCTGCTTTCAATCTTTTGGGCATATATCTAGAAGTGGGATTGCTGGGGCATATGATAATTGTATACTTAACTTGCAGAGAAAATGCAAAACCATCTTCCACAGTTGTGCCATCATTTAACATTCCAACCAAAAATGACTGAGCATTCCTTTTTCTCCACATCCTCTCCAACACTTGTAATTTTCCATTTTTTAACAGTACACACTCTAGTGAATATGAAATGGTATCTCACTGTGGTTTTGATTTGCATTTCTCTAATGACCAGTCATGTTGAACATTTTTTCCATGTGATTTTTGACCATCTGTTTATCTTCTTTGGAGAAATGTCTGTTTAATTCTTTTGCCCATTTTTTAATTGTGTTGTCTTTATGTTGTTGAGTTGTAGAATTTCTTTATATATTCTGGGTCTTGAACCCTTATCAGATAAGTGAATTCCAAATATTTTCTCTCATGGTTTAACTTTTTTGACTTTCATGATAAAGTCCATTGGTATACAAAAGTTTTTCATTATGATGAGGTCTCATTTGTAATTTTTTTCTTTTGTTGAATACACATTTTTATAACTGTACTATTGACACAGACCATAGTTTACATTAGGGTATGCTGTGTTATACCCAGGTGTAAAGTCTAAGAAATCATTGAGTAACACAAGGTCCTCAAATGCTTCCCTATGTTTTCTTCTAGAAATTTTATAGATTCGGTTCTTATATTTAGGTTTTGATACATTTTGAGTTGGTTTTCATATATGGTGTGAGGCAGGGGTCCACTTTCATCCTTTTGCATATGCACATCCACTTTTCCAAGCACCATTTGCTGAAGAGACAATTCTTTCCCATTTGATTGGACTTGGCAATCATGCCAAAATTAATTTGGCAATAAATGTGAGGGTTTATTTCCAAACTCACAATTCAGTTCCATTGGTCTACATGTTGGCCCTTGTGCAAGTAACATGCTGTTTTTATTTTTGTGGATTTATAATACATTTTTTTTTAATCTTCATTTTATTGAGATATATTCACATACCATGCAGTCATACAAAACAAATCGTACATTCGATTGTTCACAGTACCATTACGTAGTTGTACATTCATCACCTAAATCAATCCCTGACACCTTCATTAGCACACACACAAAAATAACAAGAATAATAATTAAAGTAAAAAAGAGCAACTGAAGTAAAAAAGAACACTGGGTACCTTTGTCTGTTTGTTTGTTTGTTTCCTTCCCCTATTTTTCCACTCATCCATCCATAAACTAGACAAAGTGGAGTGTGGTCCTTATGGTTTTCCCAATCCCATTGTCACCCCTCATAAGCTACATTTTTATACAATTGTCTTCGAGATTCATGGGTTCTGGGTTGTAGTTTGATAGTTTCAGGTATCCACCACCAGCTACCCCAATTCTTTAGAACCTAAAAAGGGTTGTCTAAAGTGTGCGTAAGAGTGCCCACCAGAGTGACCTCTCGGCTCCTTTTGGAATCTCTCTGCTACTGAAGCTTATTTCATTTACTTTCACATCCCCCTTTTGGTCAAGAAGATGTTCTCCGTCCCATGATGCCAGGTCTACATTCCTCCCCGGGAGTCATATTCCACGTTGCCAGGGAGATTCACTCCTCTGGGTGTCTGATCCCACGTAGGGGGGCAGGGCAGTGATTTCACCTTTCAAGTTGGCTTAGCTAGAGAGATAGGGCCACATCTGAGCAACAAAGAGGCATTCGGGAGGAGGCTCTTAGGCACAATTATAAGGAGGCCTAGCCTCTCCTTTGCAGCAACCGTCTTCCCAAGGGTAAAACCTACGGTAGAGGGCTCAACCCATCAAACCACCAGTTCCCTATGTATAATACATTTTAAGATCAGAAAGTGTGAGTCTTCCAACTTTGTTCTTCTCTTTGAAGATGGTTTTGGCTATCTGTGTCCTCTCATCCCTCTATATAAATTTGATGATTGCCTTTTTCATTTCTACAAAGGATATTGCTGGAATTTTTACTGGCACTGTGTTGAAGCTGTAAATTGCTTTTAGTAGAATGAGACAGAGAATGTCCTCCCCTTTATTTAGGTCTTCACTGATTTCTTTAACAACATATTACAGTTTTCTGTGTACAAGTCTTTTATATCCTTGGTTAGATTTATTCCTAGATATTTGATTCTCTTAGTTGCTATTGCAAATGGATTTTTTTTTCTTGATTTTTTATCTGATTGTTGATTACCAATGTACAGAACCATTACTGATTTTTGACTGTTGATCTTGTACTCTGCCACTTTGCTGAATTCATTTTTCAGTTTTAGGAGCTTTGTTGGGGATTTTTTGGGATTTTCTGTATATAGGGTGATGTCATATGCAAATAGGAAAAGTTTTACTTCTTCCTTTTCAATTTGGATGCCTTTTATTTCTTTTTCTTGCCTAATTGCTATGGCTACAGCTTCCAGTACAATTATGAATAACTGGTCACAGTAAGCATTCTTGTCTTATTACTGATTTTGAATGGAAAGCTTTCAGTCTATCACAAGTAAATATGATGTTAACTGTGGATTCTTCATAGACGTGCTTTATCATGATGAGGAAGTTTTCTTCTATTCCTAGTTTTATATGTGTTTTTTTCTTTTTTATCAAAAAGTGGTGCTGGATTTTGCCAAATGCCTTTTCTGCATCAATTAAAATGATCATGTGTTATTTTCCCTTCCTTCTATTACTACAGTATCAACTTTCTTACATTGAACCACTGTTGTATACCTGAGATAAATCCTACTTGGTCATTTGTATGTAATTCTTTTAATGTGCTGTTGGATTTAGTTTGCTAGTATTTTGTTGAAGAGCCTTGCATCTATATTCATAAGTGATATTGATTTTAAATTTTCTTTTCTCATGGTATCTTTGGCTTTGGTATGACAGTTATACTGTCCTCACAAAATGAGTTAGAGAGCATTCCTTTCTCTTCAATTTTTTGGAGGAGTTTGAGCAGGTTAGTGTTCATTCTTCTTGGAATTGGTAAAATTCAACCATGAAGCCATCTGCTCCTGGGTTTTTCTTTGTTGGGAAGGTTTGATTACTGATTCTATCTTTTTACTAGTTATTGCTTGTTGAGAGTGTCCATTTTTTTCTTGAGTCAGAGGTCATTTGTGTGTTTGTAGGAATACACGCATTTCATCCAGGTTATCTAATGCATTGGGTTTAGTTGTTCATAGTAACCTTTATAGTCTTTATTTCTGTGGGGCTGGTTGTAATGTTCCCCCTTTCAATTCTGTTTTAGTCATTTGTGTCCTCTCTCTTTTTCAATTTATCAGCAAAGCTAAGGTGTGTCAATTTTATTGATGTTTCCAAAAAAACAACTTTTGGGTTTTTTTTTTTTTTTTTAATTTCTATTTCATTTATTTCTGTTCTAATCTTTATTATTTTCTTCTGTCTGCTTACTTTGGTTTTAGTTTGCTCTTTTTCTTATTCCTCCAATTTTGAGGTTATGTATCTGATTTGAGATCTTTCCCTTTTTTAACGTTAGCTTTTATAGCTATAAATTCCCCACTTAGCACTGCCTTTGCTGCCTCCTGTAAGTTTGGTTGTATGTGTTTTCATCTCCATTCACCTCAAGATACTTCCTAATTTCCCTTGTGACTTTTTCTTTCAGCTA
Source organism: Choloepus didactylus (assembly GCF_015220235.1). Lineage (NCBI taxonomy): Eukaryota > Metazoa > Chordata > Mammalia > Pilosa > Megalonychidae > Choloepus > Choloepus didactylus. The sequence continues at coordinate 91,446,259 of NC_051314.1, forward strand.
TTAATTAAGAGTATGGTGTTTAATTTCCACATTTATCTATATTTTCCATTTCTCCTTCTGTTATTGTTTCTAGCTTCATTCATTATGGTTATGGAAGATACATTGTATGAGTTCAATATGTTTGAATTTATTGAGACTTGTTTTGTGATCTAACATATGGTCTGTCCTGGAGAATGATCCACTTGCACTAGAGAAGAAAAAATATTCTGCTGCTTTTGGTTGCAGTGATCTATAAATGTCTGTTAGGTCTAGTTGGCTTAAAGTATTGTGCAAGTCTTCTATTTTTTTTAATTCATTATTTGTCTAGATGTTCTATTATTGAAAGTGGTATATGAAAGCCTTTTAATATTAATGTAGAAACATCAATTTATCTATTCAAATCGGTCAGTATTTGCTTCATGTATTTTAGGGCTCTGCTGTTAGGTGCATGTATATTTATAATTGTTATGTTTTCTTGTTGAACCTACCCCTTTATCACTATATAAAGACCTTCTTTGTCCCTCATAAAAGTTTTAGACTTAAAGTCTATTTTATCCAATATTAGTGTAGCTATGGTAGCACTCTTTTTTTAATGAATGTCTTTATTTTACCACTCATCTACCCATATGGATAAAGGTGGTGTCAGTCACAAGGTTTTTACAATCACATGGTCACAAGATGAAGGCTATATAGTTATACAATCATTATCAAAGATCAAGGTGTAGCTCTCTTTTGATTACTACTTGCATGATATATTTTTTCCTATCCTTTCATTTTCAACTTACTCATGTCTTTGAATTTAAGTCTCATGTAAACACCATACACTTGTGTTATGCTTTTTCCTTCATTCTGTCTATCTCTGCTTTCTGATTGGAGCATTTAATCCACTGTGTTTAAACTGCTGATAATGTAGGACTTTCTTCTGTCATTTTGCTATTTGGTCTTTGTAAGTCATACCTTTTTTGCTCTCTTTCTTCTCCTTCTAGAACTCCCATTATGTGTATACTGGTATGCTTCATGGCATCCTTCAGGTCTTTTAGTCATTTTCAGCTTTTTCTAATTCTTTTTTCTTTCCACTCCTCAGCCTGACTCATTTCAATTGTCTTCAAGTTCACTGATCCTTTCCTCTGCCAAATGGCTTTTGAAACCCTCCTGGGAATTTTTCATTTCAGTTATTATTGCTTCAACTCCAGTAGTTTTGTTTGGCTCCTTTTTTAAAATTTCCATCTCTATTTGAGATTCTCCTATTATTCATTCATAGTTTTCCTGGTAGCATTTATTTCTCTCTTGAAGAACATTAAAAAAAAATCTTTACTTTACTGGTATGTCTATAGTTTGGTCTTCTTCGTTGATGTTTTATGGATTTTTATCCTCTTCCTTTGATGGGCCATCATTTCCTGTTTGCTTATTAGTCTTGTAATCTTTTGTTGTACACTGTACATTTTAATACTTTAAAATGTTAACTTGGGGATTCAGTCCCTGAGCTGTCTGCTTCTTGAGTTTGTATGTAGCCAGTGATATGACAGATTTTCTTGACTGCTTGATCTAACAAAACCAAACAAACCAGTGCAAAAAAATGCCTTTCACAGTCTTTGCAAATTAACTTTGCAATAGCTGGTGCTCTCCTTCAGAATTTAGGCTTCCTATCAAGAAGGTTAGCAAAGGTGAATGCAAAGTGCAGGGCTATCCCTATCTTTTCTGAGCCTGTCTCATCCTCACTTATGCTTCCTAGTGACATTAGGAGTCTCCTATTTACAGAAATTTGAATGTCCCCTCTACCCTCTAGTAAACAGACCTTCTCCATCTCCTGGGTGCTTTCCACCACCACAGGACTTAAAGCAGGTAAGCCCTTTCCACTGGTCCACATGACTCAATTGTGTCTCATTCCACTTTTACTGTCCCGGGCTACTTTTGCGTGGAGGGCAAATTTGGTGGGTGGGGTGGGTGCACACAGGAAAGGAGTTTCCTAGGTCAGTCTTTCCCAGCTAGGAGGTGGCCAGGGACTCACAAACGGAGCAGTGGCCCACTCCACACTGCCCTGGGAAGGGGGTGAGGAAGGGTGAGGAGGGGCCAGCAAGGGTGCCAGGAGCTTCTCCTATGGCTCTTTGAAGCTGCATTTTCTTGAGTCAGCCCTTGCCCAGTAAATGCAGCCCTCTTCCTTAGCTTTGAGGAAGGATACAGCCACTTTTCTCTGAGGTGGTTCGAAACAATAGTAACCCTCATAGTCAGGACCCCGGTGGTCTGAAGTGGCTGATCAAAACCAGCAGTCAGTGATCAGACTGCACACTCCCGGACTGGAAAACTGTGTCTTTATATCTGGCACCTGGAAGTGCACCAGAAGCTGGAGTTGAGGACCTTACTGCTGCCTGCCAGGAGGCTGGGGGATGGTTGATGGAAGCCACTGCACGGAGAAAAAAATTCACCGGTATTTACCACAATTTACTAGCCTCTACTGCTCTTCCCTGGCTGTTGCAGTGTTCTACCAGACTCCAGAGTTTTGAAATAGTTGATTCAGACAGTTCCTTCCTGTGTAATAGTTGTTCCGCTTGAGGGAGAGATTCCTGGAGCTTCCTATTTTGCCATCTTCCCACAGTCCCCTGAGGCAGTCATATTTAAAAATTTTCATCTCATGGGAGATGTTATTGTCTACAGAAGTACTCTTGAATTTGAAAAGCTGTTGAAATCTCAAACCACAACCCTTAAAAAATGCCAAGAATTTGCTATATTTCCATTGTGACGAGAACCATGACATGTACCTTAAAAAGCCCTGGGGTATTCCAGGTCACAGTTTGATAAACAATATTTTAGAGGGGGGAAGGGGAGAATTTATGTTACAGAAAGTGATACCTGAGAAGGTCTAATGTGTTTTGCTGACAAAGAACTCTTTCTTACCTAAAGCTGATAATAACACCTGTCAATAAGTATCAAAATAGCTAACAGTTATACAGTACTCATTATATGCCAGGGACTGTTTTAACACTTTATGTGGATCAACTTAATCAAAACACACAACAACTCTATGAGGGAGGTGATATTTTTACCCTCATTTTATTGATGAGATCACTGAAGGACAGAGAAGTTAAATGACTTTGAGAAGGTGAGCCTCCTAGAAAGTGGAGGAGCAGGCAGTCTGGTGCCAGAGCTCACGCTCTTAACTGGTAATCTATTCTGCTTCACATGTTAACTTCAGGAGATACTGTTCATTCACCCATTCACTTATTTAAACTGAGTACCATCCCTATGCCTGAGATCCAGCAGTGAATAAAACGACATGGTTCCTGCCCTCGATGAGCTTGTTACCTTACATTGTATTATCTTCATTTTACCCTGGAGGAAACTTACAGTCGGGGAGGCTAGCCCTTTCCTATTGTCAACCCTGGAGTCTACATGAAGCGTTTTATTTCATTTATGCTATTTGACTTACATCATGGAGAGGAAAAGCTGCCTTGTAGATCCCAGAGCTTACAAGTTTGTTAATTCCAAACTTGCTAACGTTGTTGGATACTTGATACTTGATCCGGGACAGGATGAAGTAAACCTAAAAAAGATTCCAAAATACAGTGTGTAGTTTATATGGTGTAACTAACCAATGATTGTTTACTATTGTAACAGGAATCTGTGGGCATATTTACTCTTTTTTCCAGCTTTTAAAAACAAAAATAAACCAACCAAACAAAACCTCTAATTATTGATCAGAAGGTTTCAAATCACCCCAAGACAGCAACTGATTTTGGTCTAGACTTACAATACGGCTTCTAGTGGCTGGGTTGAAGAAGGTATCTCGATCACGAATGTAAAAATCATTCATCCGGTTCTTCTCAAATGGGGCAGTGAAAAACTCTTGCTCTGGCTTGATCATACTTTCATCCACTCTGAGGAACTTGGTAAACCAGTTGAAACCACTGAAGGCTGAGAACCGGGTTTTCATATCATTGGGTTTCAGAGGCAATTTGATGTGCATTAGCTCAGCATATGTACATAACACCTCCCAAGGTGCGTGCACTTTTACAAATACAAGTCTGTCATCCAAAACCTATATGGGAAGAATAAAAACACAGACCAGGAAACCAAACCAACTATGTTCACAACAGTTTTAAAACACATGGATTTTTCTTTTGCTGTTGATAGTTTAAAAAAAGAAAAAAATGCATACAACACTGGTAAAAGTGAAGATACAATGAAAATAGATCTGTAAACCATAATAATTTTTTTCCTTAAAGATAATTTCTTGGTTTGAGTTACTGAGAAAGTAACTCATATCCTTCACAAAGTTCTTTCATAAAATGACTACTATTTTAATTGAAGAAAACCAGACTTGTTCATTTGCCTACCACTCCATCCAAAATAGCGACTAAAAATAAAAGCACAAGGTTATTCATTGCAGTGTTATGATAATGAAAAAATTTTAATTTCTTAAACCTAGGAAAGGACTGTTTAACTTACTGCCTAACTGTTCATAACATGTTATATAGCCTTTAAAAAGGATGTTGAAAAATGGTATTTATTGATATAGAAATGCATTTACAATACGGTAAAGGAAAAAGGAATTACAAAACTGTAAAATGATGATTCCACTTTTTCAAAGGGAAAAATGTATATATTTGAGCAAAGACAAGTTTAGAAAAACTATAGGGTTATTTCTGGGTTAAGATATAGATGATTTTTATTTTCACTATTCTGACATTTTCTAATCTTTTAACATAAACCGTATTGTTTGTATAGTAAAAACCTTAGAAACCTTACTATATATTCGTTCTTAAAAGAAGAAAGCAATCATTTACACATATATTCATTATTACATTCTTTGGCTATTAAAAAAGATCTGCAGGCTTCTATCAGAAGCAAATATACAGCCTATAAAACAGATTTTGTTTTATTCCCCTCCCAGTCTTATGACTAAGGAGCATATGCTGGGCTGCATGTTTCAAATGCCATCCAGCATTCCAAATAGCTTGCAGGTTCCAAAGAGCTATGGTCAGCCAAGGGTTCTGAAGAGACAAATATTTACCGATCTTGTTGCTTCTAGCTGCAGGCCATTACAGATGAGGTTAGATTCATATGCTTGTCTTTTTCTCTGTCAAAAAGAAATTGGAATATATCTTAGGCCTTTAGTTTTCCCCAAGACAAAACAGGGCTTTGTTTCAGGAAAAAATATTGCAAGACCAAACCAGTTTGGATCTGATAAAGAGATAAATCTGCTCAAAATGGAACAGAAGCGATGAAGTTGCTTTCACTATTGGGGACCCGTGGAATGACGTTTGATTTCTCGATGGAAGGCTCTGAAGCATATTAGGATCCCCTTAGCACTCTGGAAGGCCTTTGGTTGTCCTGACAGGCTTTTTTGGCCGTTTGAGATGCTTAACACCTTCTGCTTTTGCACAATCCCAGGAAACTTTTTTGGTTGATATGGGGCTTTTTGAGTCACTCACTGATATCATTTTCCAGAGTTAATAAAGGCCCACATCTGACATTCCAGATTTTAAAAATTTTATTTCCATTCCAGACATTCAAATGATTCAATTTTTGGGTGTGTATATTTCATGTCTGCATGCCCTGACCAAATGCAATTAAACAATACAAGACAATTTTGACAAAATTTAGAGGAATTTTCTTCCTTAGAAGACTGATATGTTCACAAAGCCATAAACATCTAAATCTACAAAAATAGGGAATTCCTTAGTTGATAATATATCTGTGCAATGGCATATTACATGGCCATTTACAAAGGCAGAGAATGTATTTATTGATATCAAATTCTATCAGGCTAGGCTTTTGCTAAGCTGTGTCCTAAGTTTTAAGTTGGAAAAGGCGGAGGCTTTCAAAAAGAGGACTTTTGATGATGAAGCAGTTTTACTGCCTTTATGAAGTGAAGAAAATGGGTGATCATAAGAGTAAACAACATGAGCTCTGAAAACATATTGCTTGGGTTCAAATTCTGGTTGCATTATTGGATTAATCCCAATACCCCACTGACAGGAAACTTAAATTCGCCCTGCCTCATTTTCCCCATCTGTCAAATGGAGAATACTCATTACATATCTTTTTAGGTTTTCATGAGGATTATGAGTTAAACCAAATAAAGCACACAGATTAGAATTTCCATTTCTAGTAATTTCAAAAGGGAAATTGGACTAATCTGCCCACTGAAGACAACTGAAAATGCGGGATGAAAACTTTAAAAAAAAAACTTCATCAGTTAACAAGATAGATAGGAATTATTTGGTCAAGGTCTAGATAATCCAGTGGGACCAGCAGTCGTGTCCCTTTACTCAAGGAGCATTTGCCAGTTGGGAAGAGGCAGGGGACGGGCTGAGCTGCTGGGCCATAGACAATGTCTGGAATATGGAAAACACCTAAAAATGATGAACAGATGATGGTTCATGAAGGCCAAAGATCAAGAGGTGTAAGAATATACCTGGTATGTGACTGGGTAAATCTGAGTCCAAATGGAATCCCTAAATATATTTTGTGGAGGTATTAGAAACAGAATAGAATATTGCTTTATTTTTATTTATTTATATTTTATATTATACTGTAATACATTATACATTATAATATGTAATTATAAAATATACTTAACATATATTAATAATAAATATATTTACTTATATTTATTATATATAGCACTTACAACATGTCAGTCATTGTTCCACGAGATTTACAAATAAAATACATTTAATTGCTTCCTACAATTTAAGCATACAACAGAGAAACCTAGAGATAAGCCAGCAAATGCTACAACTTGCTTAAAAATGAAGAAGCAACTTGCCTAGAAATGCCCGAGTCAGGTGAGAAATGAGGACATCTAGAGGTGCAGCCATCCCACTCTGCTCCCAGCAGGTGACTGCCCACTCTGACGGCCCCCACATCTTCCATCTCTGTGATTTTTACGGGTTGTTCTTCAGCCTTTTCTACCCTTGACCTGACATGTTCCCAACCTGAAGCTGGGAAGTGGACTCAGATTCACCCTGCTTTTTGCTTTAGCACCGTTTCATCACTCAACACTGTAACCCTCATATTATGATTCTTGCATGGATAGCCCAGATCTTGTTCTTGATTGCTTCTTTCTTAGATATTGGAAAAAAGCATTTTTGACCCTGCAAGCAGTGTTAAGCATAGTGCTTGGCACAGAGTATATCCCCAAAACATGTTGTTTGAAATAAAATACTCAACACACACTTAACTCACTAAACAAACATTTCCCGAGAGCCCACTCTTTTCCAAGCATCCTACAAAGGGCTGAAGATTCAAAGATGGATTTAAAATAGTTTGCTATAGAAAACTACAGAGAAACTCAGGCTCCAGGCACTGTAAAGGATACCTGTCATTTTTATAGCCACTCAACATCAAATTCCCACCAGAGCCCTCTTCCACTACAGCAGATGAAAATGCAGACACTCCCTTTCCCAGTCTCCCATGGAGTTCGGCCACTGGTACATGAGGTAGGCCCTAGCAGTCAAATCACCCACTCTGGAATCTGACTAGGAAGCTGGGGATGCAAAGAAGCCAAGGCAATCAGAATCCATTCTGGGATGGTTGGGAGAGCGAATGTCACTTACTGAGTGGCAGAGGCAGAGCTTATGGCAGGAGTTTTTGGAGCTCACGGCTGGAGAGTGGTGCCAGCAGCGGCTCTGAGTCCAGGGCAGCAACTGGGCCTTCTTTCCCAGGCTCGTTCTGCAATGGGATTCGGGACACTGTTTCTGGCTGTCTAGCCTCTAGGCTTGCTTGTCAAACTTTCCAGGACAATCTGTGAGCTCCCTAACATCGTTTTTTTTTTTTTTTTTTTTTTTAATTGTGGTAACATATATATAAAACAAAATTTCCCAACTTAACCATTTTTAAGTGTACACTTCAGTGGGAATAATTACATCTACAATGTTGTATTGCTACCATCACCACCATCCATAACCAAGACTTTTTCAAGATCCCAAACAGAAATCCTGTACCCATTAAGCAGTAATTCCCCATTCCCCCTCTGGCAACCTACAACCTACTTTCTGTCTCAAATATTTTATGATCCCTAAAATCCTTTGGTGCTAACATTAGAACACATTCATGTTATTCACAATCAAGAATTCTTACTGATAGTCACAACACTGGAAAATTTGTTAGCCTAAAACCTAAATGACTGCAACAGTGGAGGAACAGGGTGTTCTGAGGGTACCAGGCTGACTTCCTCTCCTTCCAGGGGCAAGGGTGGGATAGGGGTGACTCACACTGAGGCTGTACAAGAGGCAATCCAGACTGCCTCATGGCAAGGCACAAGCAGGATTCAGGATTGTCTTGTTCTCTTCTAAAGTTGGCAATAATTTTACAGTTAAAGTGGAGGCTAGAAGGAATGAAGTTGTGAGGCATGCAACTAGGTGAATGAACCTTGAGGCGAGTATGTTGAGTGAAATAAGCCAGAAACAAAAAGACTAATATTATAATGCCTCAGTAATATGGACTAACAATAATGTGCAAACTCTGAGAATTGAATCTAAGAGCATAGGTTATCAGGGGAAGGCTTAATGTAAAGGTTTCTAGATTGCAAGCTCTTACAGCAGTCACATCTATTGCTGAGCTGTTATGGTTATTTCTCAAATCTGAGATGCTGGCCATTCCCTGGAACTCTGAGTATTCATGTGACACCTGAGACTCAGATGTACAGTTCTTCAGCTATGAAAGTCAGTATTACCCCATAAAGAAACTGTCAGAAAAGCTGAAAAAGAGATCAGACTTCAATTAAAGATATGAACGAAGCTCACCTAGTTAGCTAGATAAGGCAAATCAGACTAAAGGGTAAAGGACAATACTGACAGTATTTTAAAACTTCAACTTCATTGTGAGACCAAAGGAAGAGATGTTTATTTGGTGCAACATTTAGATCTTCTGTAGCACACCATTTAATTTAACTTGTATGGTCAGTTTATTTGCACACCATAACTACTTGGAATCTTGAATAGGGAGTGAGATCTTGTTGGTTAGTACAGGTTATTTTGATACCCCAATTCATCCCAGAGTAATTTGGGCAGAGAATAAAAAAGTATTTGCAAAGCCCCCTTGAGGGACTGGAGAACAATGCATAAATATTAAACTTCACCAACTGGGGAATTTCTAATATTCTCACAAGCATTGGGGACTACCAATTTAATAGGCCAAGCCCTTGATCTTGGGGCTTGCTCTTATGAAACATTCCTGCAAAGGAAACTAAGCCTAATTATAATTGTGCTTAAGAGTCACCCCCAGCGAACCTCTTTTGTTGCTCAGATGTGGCCTCTCTCTCTAAATCAACTCTGCAGGTAAACTCACTGCCCTCCCCACTCTATTGGATGTGACTCCCAGGGGTGTAAATCTCCCTGGCAACATGGAATGTGACTCGAGGATGAACCTGGACCAGGCATCATGGGATTGAGAAAGCCTTCTGGACCAAAAAGGGGAAGACTAATGAAATAAAATAAAGTTTCAGTGGCTGAAAGATTCCAAACAGAACTGAGAAGTCATTCTGGAGGTTATTCTTATGCATTATATAAACATCTCTTTTTAGTTTCTAGTGTATTGGAATAGCTAGAAGGAAATACCTGAAACTGTTGAGTTGTTATCCAGTAGCCTTGATTCTTGAAGATGACTTTATAATTATATAGCTCTGAAGGTGTGACTGTGTAAATGTGAAAACTCTGCAACTGACACTCCCTTTATCCAGTGTATGGACAGGTGAGTAAGGAAATAAAGACAAAAAAATAAATAAATAATAGGGGGGATTAAGGGGCATGGGATATTTTGGGTGTCCTTTTTAAATTTTTCTTTTTTTTTTTTTTTTTGAGTAATGAAAATGTTCAAAAATTGTGATGAATGCACAACTATATGATGATCCTGTGAACCACTGATTGTACACTTTGGATGAGTTATCTGGTATGTGAATGTATCTCAAAATTGCACTAAAAAAAATGGAAGGCTCAGGTCCAAGGATTTAGCTCCTATAGACACATGTGCTTCTAGTTAGAAAAGTATGGGAGTCATTCAAAAGTAGGGCTTCTCCTGTGGTTTAATAAGTATTTTAACAACTTAAGTGCTAATAGGAAAAATCACAAAATGGTGTTAATTGGCTTTACAACAAATTCTCGGTTACCATCAGTTAGGCCCACTGTTATGCTCAGACATCTCCATCCTGGCCCCTACCCATCCATGAGGAAGCTCTTCCAAATTTTCAAGGTACTTCTGAAGCTCTACACCCAGACCACCATCCTCTGGAGGTGACCTTGCCTCCTTCCTCAAAGAGAAAATGGCAGCCACTCGCTGTGAATTCCCACAGGTTTCTTTCTTTTTACCTATCATTAGCTGGACTCCACCTTTCTTCATGGTGTCAGGAGATTTCAACCTTTCCACACTTCTTCTTGTGCCTACTTCAGCAATTCCTTCATTCTCTTCATGTTCACTGCTTACTTCTCAATGTTTTCCACTCTTAAAAAAATTAAACCCTTCCATGAACCTGAATGCTAATTACTACATATCCTCCCCCAAAGAGATGTTTGCCATTTATTCTGATATCCTTAGCTTTTGGAACAGGCCTCTAACATAGTAGGCATGTAATAATGTTTCATGAATGAATGCACTGAGTGCATGGGTGGATCCGTGGCTCCCTATTACGTGAGCATGGCCTGAAGAAGTGTAAATTATTACAGTGTAGCAACTGGACACCCCTTTCATGAGTCCCCCAAATGTTTTACTTATGGGTATTGTTCCAGTTTGCTAAAGCAGCTGGAATGTAATATTCCAGAAATGAATTGGCTTCTTCAATGGAAATTTATTAGGTTACAAATAACCTACGAAAATGTCCAAATTAAGGCATCCAGAGAAAGATACCTTGACTCTGAAGAAAGGCAGATGGCATCTGGGTTCTTCAGTTACATGGGAAGGCACATGGTGATATCTGCTGGCCTGTCTCTCCAAAATGTCTCAGGAATTCTGTGTGTTCTTACTTGTTCCTCCCAGGGCATTTCTGTATCTGAGCTCTCTCCAAAATGTCTCTGCCTTTTATACTCTCATAAAGAACTCCAGTAAAGACAATTAAGACCCACCTTGAATAGGAGGGGTCACATCTCCATGGAAACAACCTAATCGAAAGGTCCCACCCAACAATAGGTCTGCCCCCTAAGACTGGATTAAAAGAATATGGCTTTTCTGGGGTACATCCTAGTTTCAAACCAGCACAGGTATTAAAGGATATGATGGAGAAGGAGAGACATAATTTAATTCTGAAGGGTGCTAGCACCAGATAGCTCAGGGGCATCCAGACACTTGGGACTCTAAATTTCCAGAAGACAAAAGGGGTAAGGTCCAGAGAATGACCCAGCCTCACAGAAGGGCATCTCTGTCATTAAACATACGGAACACAAATGACTACCGTCTTGGTTGTAACAACCATATTAGCCATGATTGTGACATGTTGAATAGTACAATGTAGACATGTTCCTTCTCTATGGGATCTCTAAAATGACGTTACAATTCCACATCACCTTCACAGAATTCTCTCCTCTCAGGTTTTGCTCTACCAAATAGCTCCTGTAGCTCCGGCAATTTTGCTTTCTATCTTACTCCTGAGTCTGTGGTTATTTACCAGTTCAGCATTAACTCCCCATTCCCCACTCCCACCCTTACCCTGGAGCCCTGTATTCTAATTTTTGACTTTATGAATATTATTATTATTATTTCATATCAGTGAGCTCATACAGTATGTATCTTTTTGTATCTGGCCTATGTCACTCAACATGATGTCTTCAAGATTCATCTGTTGTGGCATGCATCAGATCTTCATTCCTTTTTATGGCTGAATAATATTCCATTGAATGTATATACCACCATTTGTTCATCCATTCATTCACTGATGGACACTTGGGTTGCTTCCACCTTTTGGCAACTGTGAATAGTGCTGCTATGAACATCCATGTGCAATTATCTGCATGAGTCCCTGCTTTCAATACTTTTGGGTGTATACCTAGAAGTGGGATTGCTAGGTCATCTGGTATTTCTGTTTATCTTTCTGAGGAACCACTGAACCCATAGCACCTACACCATTTTATGTTCCCACCAACAATGCATGAGGGTTCCTATTTCTCTACATCCTCTCCTCTGCCTCTTATTATCTCTGTTCCCTGCCTTTAAACATGCTCAACTTACCTTATTCTTAAAAAAAGAAAACAGAAAAAAAAATCCCCTCTACCCTGCAGGTTTAAGAGGCTCACCTATCTTTTTTATTGCTGAATATCTGAACAAAACAGGTAACCCCACCTGCTTCGAATTCACACTGTGCTCCCAATGACCTCTTACTCTCTCCAGTCGGATGCCACTGGAACTCTAGGAAATGGATGTTAATGCTGAGCCCAGCCCCCTTCTTGGCTCTTATACCTCTTGAAAATGCACTGTCCTGGTCCTCAGGCTACTTCTTTTGATACCTAATGGATATATATCCTTTTCATTCTCTGAAGGATATAAACTCACCTTTACAGGGTTCTCTTTTGCCTCATTTCTATGTATAATAAGAGAGGTCACTGATGAAGGTTTGTAGTTCACATGAATAATGCAGATGCAGAAAACATTAAAAATACTTCTCTTCAAGCTCATTTTAATGACTTGACAATATTCTGTCACGGAGATGAAGTGCAATTTATTTAACCAACCTCATATTGTTAGATATTTAGGTTGTTTATAGTTTCTTACTTCTATGAAAATCATTGTAGAACAATCTTTGGGCATTCATTATTATTTCCTCAGGATAAAGACCTGGATGCAGAATTTTTAAATCAAACAGCATATGCAATTTTAAGTTTTTAAATATGCATTGCCATACTGCCCTTCAGGGAGGTTGTACTAATTTATCCTATTTTAGTTCTTATGTGGTTCTTTACAAAGAACTCCTGAGATATTTACCTGATTTCTCAAGATAATTGGTAGACCTTGGAGATGGTTTATAGTGCCCTCTATTTTACCACTAACTATAAATATTTAAACAGTAGAATCAAGGATAGGACATTTTTATTTGCTTAAACAAGTTAATATATCACCTTGGTGTTACATTAATAAGATAGTCCTTGTTATTTTCCTTTGGCAAGGCAATTCACAAAGAGCCAGTGAAATATTCTTTAAATTGATCAAACCAGTTTCCCTGGTTTGTCAAGAAGCTAAAGTAAATTAGCATATGTGCTATATTTGTCAAACAGGCATACATCTGGAAAAGACTGCTTACATAAGAAAAGATTGTTTAAATCTACTTAATATGAAATCATCTTTATTTCTCTATAGAATTTACACTTGGATAAGTAACAGGGCTCTTGACATTTAAAAAATTAAAGTAGAGCTGTTTTCCATGTTAAAAATGAAAGACAATTAATATTGCATATTGCCTGACATAGCCATTGCTCAGTAAATGTTTGTTGAATGAATGAATGAATATCTGAGGTCACACTATTTTTAACTAAACATTATCTATGTGCCTTGGAAAACATTACATATAAGAACCTAAACTATCTTCTATAGTTAATGATTGATAGTTGGCTGCATTAAACTATACCACTGGTTCTGAAAAAAAAAAAAGGCCAATCATAAAATAATGTACAATGTAAATTCCTACATCTCTAGGGGAATAAAGTCATCTGTATTACAACCTGGATCTTTTTTTTTTTTTTAACCTATTTTTAGTAAAGCCAAAGTGACTGTAACCATCAAGGAATAGGTATGTCACAAAAACATGCAAATGATTCTATTATTGTAGGTGGAGAATGGTATTGGGGATTCAAAGTAAAGAGGGACAAGAGCACCTATCACTCCAGAAGCTGAATTTTATTCACATCTCTTTTAGGAATTTAATAAAGCTGTAGGAGAAATAAAGAATAAAGAAGTAAAACCACAAAGGGCAGACTGGTATAATTAAGGAACCTTTCTGTCCCAAAGCACCTTAGATTGCGCATCCTGTTTGGCTTTGAAAGTCGTTGTTGTGAAGGACTTCCTTGTGAATTATACAGTAAAAATACTAATTGTAAATACCAATATCTACCATTTTCTTTATGTCACCCAGCTTTTTTCAGCAAAAAAAGCAAAAGTTGTAACATCTAAGAAGAACTAAAATTACTATGCTGTGATGATAAGAAAGCACAAGTCAACTTGGATTAATGAAGTATATGCATAGATTGATTTCAAATATTTTTGCAGCTTTCTTGGCAAAGAACTGATGTCGCTGTCATTGTATTTACAACATGCCAGACTTTGCAAGGTCTACACAGGTACATGAGAAATAAGTCAAAGGTACTTAACTTGTAAAAAAATCTACTGTCAAATTACTCCAATTGCTATTTATTAGTTATATATCCTTTACTTGAGAAGGACTGACAAGTGGAATAAATTATTTAATAGGAACTTAATTTGAATTCACATGTTGGTGTTCAAACATTTAATGTTAGTGGACCACTCTGATGGGTAATTTATTCAAGTGGGTAATGTGTGTTCATTAAGGGACAGAAAACAGATGAGCATTTTAAATAAGAGTCGAGGAGAAGTGAGTATTTAGATGAAGTTCACTTTCAACTTTGTTTTCATTTTAAATTAACATTTTTGGTTTAATGACAAACGAAATGAACACTCATTGCAGTAACTTAGAAAGCAGAAATTATCAGAGAAGAGAGGAAAAAAATCACCCATAAGTCACTGATGAGCTAGCCAGTATAAACATTTCAGTTTTCCCCAACATACCTGCTTTTAAGAACAACTTGGAGAGGTTGTTTGAAATGTAGATTCTTGGGCCCCTCCCTCTCTAGTCTTATTCTGTAGATACCGAATGGGGCCAGGACAATCTATTTTTCACAAGCAACCCAGATGATTCTTATCAGACAAGTTTAAGAAATAGTGGTTTTTACAATACACATTTGTGCACACACATGCACATGTATGTATCTGCACATACATGTGTGTGCACAGAGCTATTTTTTTTGTGCATACTATTCCCCTTCAACCCTGTTCTATGTGAGAATTCAGTACAGTTGATTTACTAAATCCTGTACCCTTTTTATAGTTAAACCTTTAAAAAGGTAAGACACAGTGAATGCTGGGACTAGGGTAAATGACAGTCTCTTCATTCAAACTTACGGTTGGATCCCAAAAGGACCAATCAGAAAAAGTGTTTTCTCTATTTCACATCTTTGTGAATATGTAGCTCAAGCCATCAGTCAGGTGAACTGGAAGAATCAGATTTTATTTTCCAGAATTTCACTAGCCTCTGTGTTTGCATGTTTGTATGTCTGTTTTTAAGGTTTGGACCAAAACACTATCCATTTTGGAAGAAAGATGTGGACTCATTAATGTTATGCTGAGTACTAAAAATAAAACCAAACATGCTTATTCCAGCAACACATTTCATAGCTGTAATTTGAAAGTGCTGATTCTAATTTAATTTATTCCTTTTAACCTACAATCTTAGTATAAACAAGTAGGGTGTAAAGAAAGGAAGAAGATAAAAATATAAAGCACTCCATGCCTCAGTCTAAAACACTAAGGAACTGAAGTTAGAGCTGACATGAAGAACTCAATACTGGTTACAATGATATCATATTAACATATCCTAATGTGCACCTCAATTTTCAAATTAATGGATTTTCTATAGCAAATAATTTTTTATACTGCTCTGATTCCTCATAAACCCCTTTTATCACCCCTTTATTTCTTCAGTTTGGAGAAGATCAACAAATTTTGAATCTATTCAATCATGGCATCCCTTCATGAGATCCCATGGGATAAATTCTCTCTAAAGGGTATTTCTTGTGAACAAGTTTTGTTTTTATTTTGTTGAAACTTTGGATCATGTTATCAATAACTTCCTCTACTTTCTTTGGCTACCAGGAAGCTCAAAGGCAAATTTGCAGCTGACCTCTAACTTCTGCAAATAAACCGTTTTGTTTATTAGCCTGATGCATGGCTTCATTTTATTTGTCTGACCTTTACATTTCATTTGGATTTCTTTCTTTAATTATTTTCATCCTCTATATATTTCTGTAAGTGACCTCAAATGCTTTTTAGTGAATTATAAACAAATAAAACATTTTTCAAATGTAGTGTTACATAAATATAATTAGGGAGTTAATGAGTAGTATGAAAATCACCCATTGCATATTAAAGTCAACAAGGAATAATTTTTGGATTATCTAGAGTGTTAGTTACCAGCTTATTAGCCATACATAACCATATACTTAAAGCACATAAGACGTACTGAGGACTCAAGCCACGTGATCACCTCAGCAGAGACCAAAAAAAGCATTTGATCAAATTTAAAACCTAGTTATTACTAAAACTCTAAGCAATTTAGTAATGGAAGGAAACTCCTTTACTTTTTAAAAGTTATCTACCAAAAACTTACAGTAAGCATGATATTTCATGGTGAAATTTTAGAAACATTCCCATTAAAACAGGAACAACACAATGATGTCGAAATGTGTTACTGTTTTTATTGAAACGGTCTCAACCATTGCAGTTAGACAAGAAAAAGAAAAAAGCATAAAGATGGAAAAGGAAAATCAAAACTGTCATCCTTTGTGGACAATATGGTCATCTTTTAAGAAAATTCAAAAGAAGCATTAGAAACTATTAGAATAAAAAGAGCTTATCAGGGTTATTAACAGAACATATCAAAATCAATACTTATATTTGTATACAGAATAATCAATCACAAACTACAATTTAAGATGCTTCTGACAATGGCAATAACAATTTAAAATAACTAAGTATAGTTAATAAAAAAGTATAAGATCTTCACAGACATTATATTACATCCTTTTGTAAAACTTTATAACACCTAAATAAGTGTAGTGATGTATTGTGTTCATATTAGAACTTTTTGATGAAATTTAAACATTTCCAAAGAGATCTCATCTAGTTTCCAAGCTAACAGATCTAGCCTGACGATAACTCATCTGAAACAATAGATAACAGCTTTAAAAACTAACAGGATCTGTAACCAATTAAGCAATTGTTTCAGAATTCAAAAGTTTGGATATAATTTATTTTGATCACTAATTCTTTAAAAAAATCCTTATTCTACAGCTTCCATTAGCCAAATTCTTCAGCCACATGCCAAAGAATTCTTAAGATCAAATAGGAAATACAAATATCTACTTCCATATATAAACTTTTCATCAACTTCTAGGAAATAAATTTTCCATCAACCTCTAGGAATGGATTCTGCCAATAAAACTAAATAAAAATAAAGCACACATTCAGGATTGCTTACACTATTTCTATGCTATCTGGACCCCTCCATCTCTTTACCATGGTCTGAATTGCACCATTACTTGGTCAGGAATGTATCTGTTTGAAGGAAGGCAAGTATCAGACAAAATAAAGTCAAATAGATCAACTTTTCGCACTTGTTAGGAGTTCTAGCAAAAGGAAGAAGGAAGGAATAATTACTAAAGAAAATGAGCTGCAGGAATTGGGAAATTACATGGGATTTGCTTTATTTAAAACACCTTTACTCTTTATAATATGGCTTAAACCTATTTAGCTATATTTAATCATGTACTCTGCCAGACACTGCTGGCTGCCTACTGAACAGCCATTGTCTCCTTTTTCATTACTAAGAGAAGCCTGATTTTTTTTTTTTTTTTCAGGTATTGGGTGATCACTGACTCAAGGGAAGAGAGCCAACCTTGATTATCTATGCTAATGATGGTAATTCCATTCACCTGGCAGTAGGTGGATTAGGAACAGCATTGCCATATAATTCTAGACAAGAGTTGTGAAGGGAAGGGAAGTCTGCTAAGGCCCTTCAAGGAGAGCTTTTTTCCCCTCTTACAAAAGGACCATGAGAAAGGACATTCCCTCTCTGCCTCTGCAGCCAAGTCATGACCCTGTCAAACTAGTTTAAGACCAGCCAACTACTAAGGATGGCAGGGCAGAAGGATGGACTGAACCTCGACTGGTGACGACCTCATTAAGACAGCAGCAGATTTAACCCAGAAATGGACCTATCTCCAGACTACTTCTTAAATGAGAAAATAATTGTTTTCTTTATCATTTAATCCATTTTGAGTTTGGTTTTCCTGTTACTGGTGGAGGTTGGGGGACATTTAAGTTGATTCAGCTAGATGAATGGATTTTGAAGACAACATTTTGAGTGAAATAAGCCAGAAATAAAAAGACAAATATAATGCCTTACTAATATGGACTAACTGTAATGTGCAAACTCTGAGAATTGAATCTTAGAGCACAGGTTATCAGGGAAAGGCTTTCTGTAAAGGTCCGGGATTAAACGCTCTCAGAACAGTCACATCTGTTCCTGAGTTGTAATGGTTATTTCTAAATTCTGAGATGATGAGCTCTTTGTGTATAACCTGATCTGTCCCTAGAACTTCAAGTATCTGTGTGACACCTGAAACTCAGAGCTAGAGTTTGGCAGCTATGAATGTCAGTATTATCCCTTACGGCAACTGTTCAAAAGCTGAAAAGAGAGTTCAGAATTCAATTGGAGATACGAATGAAGTGGATCTGGTTAGGACTAAGGCAAATCAGACCAAAGGGTAAAGGACTATATTAACTGTGTTTCAAAACTTCAAATTCTGTGTGAGACCAAAGGAAGATATGTTTATTTGGTGTAAAATCTGTATTTTCTGTAGCACACCAAATAATTTAACTTGTACAGTCAGTTTACTCAAACACCATAATTACATGGAACTTTGAACAGGGAGTGAAACCTTTTTGGTTCATACAGGTTAGTGTGAACCTTCATACATCCCAAAGTAATTTGGGCAGAGAATAAAAATGTATTTGCAAAGCCCTGCTGAGAGACTGGGGGAAAGTGCAGAAATATTAAGCTTCCCCATCTGGGGAATTACTGATATTCTCACAAGCAGTGGGGACTACCAATTTAGAAGGCTGAGCCCTCAATCTTGGGGCTCGCCCTTATGAAGTTTGTTACTGTAAAGGAGAGGCTAAGCCTCCTTATAATTGTGCCCTACGAGTCACCCCCAGAGAACCTCTTTTGTTGCTCAGTTGTGGCCTCTCTCTCTAAGACAACTCAGCAGGTAAACTCACTCCCCGCCCCCGCCCCCCATGTGGGACATGACCCCCAGGGGTGGAAATCTCTCTGGCAACGCAGGACATGACTCCCAGGGATGAACCTGAACCAGCATTGTGGGATTGACAAAGCCTTCTTGACCAAAAAAGGGAGGAGAAATGAAACAATATAAAGTTTCAGTGGCTGAGAGATTTCAAATCGAGTTGAAAGGTCATTCTAGAGGTTATTCTTATGCATTATATAGATATCCCTTTTCAGTTTTTAATATACTAGAATAGCTAGAAGGAAATACCTGAAACTGTTGAACTGCAACCCAGTAGGCCTTGATTTTTGAAGACGACTGTATAACTACGTAGCTTACACAGTGTGACTGTGCAATTGTGAAAACCTTGTGGCTCACATTCTCTTTATCTAGTATATGGACAGATGAGTAGAAAAATGGGAACAAAATTAAATGAATAATAGGGGGGATGGGGGATGGAATGTTTTGGATGTTCTTTACTTGTACTTTTAGTCTTGAGTCTTTTTTTTTTTTTTTAAGTAAGAAAATGTTCAAAAATTGATTTTGGTGATGAATGAAACTGTATGATGGCACTGTGAACAACTGACTGTACACCATGGATGATTGTATGGTATGTGAATATACCTCAATGAAACTGAATTAAAAAAAAAACTGATTCACATGCCTAGCACAATAGAGCCCTTGTTGTTGAAGCCACTTATAATCACCCCCATGTAAAATCCAAATGCAAATGGTTTATGCTTTCTAAAGGAAGATGTGACATTTATGAAGTTTTTCACTAACCTAAGGGGACAGAGTTACATGCTATCTGAAGGTTTTGCTAAAAAAGTATTTTCTCTTGTTCATGGGAGGATGCAGCCTTTTACTCCTCTATTATGTTTTTTATTTTTGTGGCTATATCACTTTTTTCATTGTCTAACCCTAAAAAGTATTTAGCAATAATCTTTAGATCAGCCCCTGGCAAAGTCAACTTTGGTGTCGCTTTAGGAATTCAATATGACTTAGATATAAATTTTTCTCTCAAAGAAAATAGGATTTTAAAAATAGCCTTTCTTTGGTATTGTCCTAAATCCTGAAAAAGCCTGACAAGGAGTGATGGACTCACAAATGTTTTTCCTATTAGCAAAAATGTGGTTCCAGAGCTACGCTTTGAACTTGGGTGGAGTCAAAGTTATGTAATATATACAAATACAGACTCAAAACACTTCAAAACATGGCTTATAAAATCCAAACTCACAGTATTATCAGTCTATGAGTTCAAGGATTGCCAAAATTAACAATGATCTTTTTTTCCTTCTGATTTATGAGAGTTATCCTAGGACCCATGTTTCTGTCTAAAGCAAATGCAGAACCTATTAATAATGTAGACCGCTCTAGGGCCCTTTCACCATGGCAGTAAAGCTCTTGTCTAAAACCAGAACTGTTTCCTTTATACTTTAATGGATTAGATCTGTTTAACTTACTTTTATAAAGTGCTCAATCCAGCTCTATTGTCATATGGACGCTTAATGAATATTTGATGATGGTAACTATGCCTATAGAATATATCCTAGCATCCACAGGAAACTGATAAAATACTACAAGCTATTTTATTCTAGCGATAACGTACAACAGAATGAGAGTCATGTCTTATACAGTGCATTGTTTTAAGAAAACATCAAATAAAAGGGAAAGGTACAGGAATTAGCACTTATTATCTAATATGTGCTGAAAATTTATGTAACATTTATATATGCTATTTCATTTACTCCTATAGACTTGATATTGGGATTCTCATTTTCCTGAAATTAATATGCCACAGATTGTAAGGTAAGCCATTATTTTATGTACCAATAAGAAAAAATTCAACCAATGAAATTATGAGGTGCCATTAGTCAGATGTGCCTGAATGTGATTTCTGAGATGTCAAAATGTAAAAAAAAAAAAAAAAAAAAAAAAAAATGCATCTCAAAAAAATAAAATAGAATATTGATAAGAAAATTTGCCCAAGTCAGTTAGTGGTTTGACAGAGACAAGCTAGCTGTTCACCTAACACTTGTGCTCCCCTTCCATAATGTGTCTTTCCTGGTAGGAAATGGCTGCCTAGACAGAAACATTATTTTCCACCTTCCTAAGTTCTGACCAATAGAATGTGAGCATACTGATGTAGTCAATTCTAGGTCACAGTGGTAAAGAAGTATGTGTACCTTCTCCCTCCTCTCTCTTATCCTATCTGCCATTTATGTTGATGCCCAGGATGACCCTGGAAACTAGATGTTAAATACAGCAAAGCCTCTATGTCAGCCAGGGTCCCTGAAGGACTGCATGGAGCAGAGCCTTGTCCCTACCCCCCAAAGCCCTATGCCAAAAAGGGATGTCACATGTTCTGTAACATGACCAATAAATAAACTTTCATTGTGTTAAGCCACTGTAACTTGGGGATTTTTTTGTTGTTGTTGTTATAGCAACTGGAATTATTCCAACTAATATAGTAGCAGAATTAGAATTTGAAAGCTAGATTACAAAGCCTAGGCTTTAATATCTCAAGATAGAGATGGACCTGTTACCTGAAAGAACCTGAAGTAAAGGAAAAGGGGGGATGGAGCAGCTTGACTGGCAAGGAGTGAAAGTCAGGAAAGAAGATGGCAAAAAATTTGAGAGTGCATAAGCACATGTTCTAGCATTAAGACAAGACAAGAGTTTGAACCTAGCTCCACTATTTCCTGCTCAAGAGTCCATGATCTTGGGCAGCCATTTAACTCAACTCCGCCATTCATAAAATGGTCTGATAATAGAGCCCACCTCATGGTGCTGTTATGAGAATTAAATGAGAAAATGCATGCAAAGAGCATGCACTAGACCTGAGAGTGAGTGCTCAGCGAATGCCAGCTATTAGTATACTTCTTTTTGTCATTATCAATCATTAACTTTCTTTCCCACTTAGTTGCAGATAGACAGGTAAGCTTTCATTGTAAACCCACCTTCAGCTATGAAACCAACTGAAGTTAATACACCTGAGGGTTTGTTTCAAATTAAAAAAAAAATTGTGTTAACATGCCTTGAGTGAACCAGTGATGAGCATAGAAAATAAGAAAGTATATTTGGTAAATGATGTACCAATATACCAGCATTCACTTTATTGCAGACATAAAAAGAGCACTTTTTTTTTTCATTTGACAGTATTATAAGGAATAACAATAAAGGAAAATAGCATTCAAACTTACCCTTTGCTTTTCATTTGAACCCTTTTTATTGTTCTCCTTTCTACTTTCATCTTCGTACACAAGAACAAAGTCGATTCTTCGCTGGCCATCATTAAAATAGAGGGAGTTAGGCTTTCCATTAAATTCTTCCTGTGTGGATGAGAAAAACAAATTGTAATACAATTTTTGAAAAAGTGTCAATTTATAAGTGTTTTCTATCTTTAACAGGTTCATCAATGGGTCACAGAGAAAGCAAAAAACATCCATTACCAGTTATTTGACCAACAGGTCATGGGGACCCTGACCTTTTCAAGCACGATCTGTTCTTGGTGAAAGAAGTCCATGAACTGAGCAGTTCAGCATTTCTCTACAAATGCATGGGTATATATCAGAGTTATGTACATAAAAATTATTCCCAGCTCAAATGGCAAAAAGAGTATATCAAGTTTGGAAATAAACACAGTAAAGAGTGGTGTCCATCTGAAGGGCTAAAGTTCATTAAACAAGAATAAAAATCTAGAACAAAGACTCATTATGAAAAGGCCAGCCCCTGGCCAGAGTAAACACAATTTTAAATACTGTGTCAATCAGATCTGTTTCATTTTAATTTTCGAGGGCTTAAGGTAGGCAATATTGCCAGATCAACTTCTCTCTCAGAGAAGACTCTGACATAGAAATGTCAGTGTATAATTACTTGAACTGGTGTTAACCAATGACGTAAAATAGGTGGGGCCCTAATGTGTTTGCTTATGACAAAGAGCACCCATGAGATCATCTTCCTGGGCTTTGTGACTAGAAATCTATTTTCAGGCAACTTTGAGGTTAAGATATTCTTAGTACCCCTTTCTCCAACTCACTAATTCCCTACTTGGAGGGGAGAAGAGAATATACTTCCCTGAAAAGGGGAAGAGAGGGTGGTGTCTGGGCAATTTCCAACACATGTAAGATGTCTAATATTTTTACTTAAAAAAAACACTGAAAGAAAAGTTCCACAATATTTCCTAAACTTTGGGGGCTATGCAGAAGATAGAGTGAGGAAGCATAAGATTATAAGGGTTGAGAACTTTTCCGGTCTACTGTGTCCTTGGTCAGTGGTTTTTGTAGGATCAAAAACATCAACCAGACAGATGGTTAAGGGCCACTGGAAATCTTTTCCTAGCTACCAGCGTTCCCCCACAGACACCACATTATGGCCTGGGCACCAAATGGAATTTCTAGAGAAGAAATAAATATCACAGTGTCAACGACAGGCTGGATGATGTTTATACTGCACAACTTTTTGCTCTGCTGTACAATTTCTACAGGTTATTATGTGGAAAGTGGCATCTCACTGTGGCTCAAAGCCTGGCCTCTTTAGCCAGACTGCCTGATTCGACTCCTGCATACACGGCTGATGGTTGTGTGAACTAGGGAAAGTTACTTCACTTCTGGAAGCCTTAGTTTTTCGCAGCTGTAAAATGTTAATAATAATACCTACACTTCATAGGTGTGTTGTAAACATTTAAGGAAATAATTCATGTAAAGGGCTTAGCATAGTGCCTGGCATGTATTATATAAATGATAACTATTATAACTATTGATCCTCACTATTTTTGGCACATGCTACATACATTCACTCATTCATTCAGCATTTGTGCATTGTCTTCTCCATGGCAGGTGCTGTTCAAAGTACTGGAATTATAGCCATGAGTAAGACACATGTCTCAGCTTTCAAAGAAATTATATTCTTGGAGGTAAGACAGATGAAATAGAGAGAGACAAAGAAGCACTCCAAGGAGAGGGATCAGTTGCTGCAAAAGTCTTAGTCTGGGACAGACTGTGCTATAATCCACAAACAGAGCGAAGACCAGGAATGCTACGGTGTGGAAAGGGAGGGAGAGTAGGAGGAGGTGAGAGTGAGGAGGCTGGCAGGCCAGATCAAATATGCCAGGGGAAGACATTTAGATTTTTATTTAAGTGCCTTCGGAAGTTATTGGAAAGTTTTAAATAAAGGTAAGATATGGTCTGGCTTATGTATTAAAAAGATTTCCCTGTGCTGGTGTAGGAAGAGGTTGCATGAAGAAATGGGAAGCAGAAGAGAGTTAGAAGACCACTTAACCATGCAAGTGAGTCCAAATGGTGGCTTTGGATTGGGTTAGTAGCAGCAGAAAAGGAGACAAATGGAGAGATTTAGAATATAGCTCAGATATGCAGCTGATGGACTTGCTGATATTTGTATAGAAAGGACTCCAGGATGTCTCCATGTTTCTGGCTAGAACAATTAAGTGAACAGTGTTGGCTTTTACTCAGAAAGGGAAGACTGGGGGGAAAGCAAATTGTAGGGATCTGGTGCCAGTGGGGGAATAGAGTTTCCATTTAGGATATACATGTTTTAAAACATGGAAGGGAGTATAGCCCAACGAAAAGAGATTGTTTTTCTCTTGGGAGAGAAGATGAAGAATGGCATCAAGGCAGGATATAATGGGGCTTCCCCTACATGTGTAACATTTTTATTTCTTAAAAATAGCTCTGGGATGAATGTGGCAAAATAATATGATTATATCCAAGTGGTGGACAAAGGGGTCTTCATTACATTATTCTCTCTAATCTTTTATATGTTTAAGATATTTTATTTTTAAATTAGAAGGGAAAAAAGACTTCCCATAGCTCTGGGAAGATTAACCATACGTATCTTTTTTTTTTCTTTTTTAATAAGTTAGTTAGGCATTAATAGGCAATGAATTATAATCAGTTTGCTGCCTAAAGACAAAACCCCTTTCTTTCAAAAAGATGAGAGCTTCATGTTAGTTCCCCGATTTTGTGAATATTCCAATATCCAAAATTTGACTTAATTCCTACTTTTGGTCATTAGCTGTTCTGGTCTGCCTGCTGCATCATGATCCAGAAGACTTTGAGGTGCTGATGCCTAAAGCATGGTTCTGGAACTTAACCTCCATAAGAAGAATAAAGTTCAGCTTGTGCTTGACACCTCATCACAGCCAAGTTTCCTTAGTCTTAAAGGTGTATCTTCACCTGGGTGACCGTGGGTTGGCTTAAGAACTCTTTTTCCTCCCTCTTTGACTGAATGCACCAGAGGGAACATGAGAATGATCTATGGGTCTTTTCAGAATTATAACTATCTGCCAGGCTATTACAACTATATGCCAGGCTACCGTGATTTGTAACATCCTAGACATATTTTCTGGTCACTTTTATGGTTCCATATTCATAGCCTCCTCCTGAGAACTGTTGATGGAAATCTCATCCTTCTTGTGTCCTATTTTCTAACCTTTTACTCATTTTTGTTTCATTCTCTCTGAACCTTACCACTTTATAGAAGGTATTATTGTATAACTTAAATACCAGATGATGTTAGCGATGCATACACAAAAACTATAGTAGTGAGTTTTTGTCCCTAAATCCACAAATGATCCCCTCTCATCTCAAATACATCAAAACAAAACAACGACAACAAAAAAAACACCAAAAAAAACACATGAGTCTTTAATTTAGAGTTTAAAAGCCTTACAGCTTAAAATCAAAGAAACACTCAGAACACAGACCCAAAACAATTTCAAACACTCTCTATTACCATTTAGATTTGGAGAGAATTGTTTTAGTTTGCTCTGAGGAAACACTTGAGTTTGTGTTCTCACACAGCTTGTCAGGATTCTTACATTAAATTTGTTGTTTAAGATTCAGATTACTTTTTAATAGGTAAATACTATTTTAAATTTTTTTCCATTAAAAACTGATGGGGAGATGGCATTTTACAGTCATGGGATACAACCACTTACTTGTATGTCAACACTGTAGCAAACTTATGTTCATTAAATGTAAATTCTCTTCTGCATTCAGCATCAATTAGTACATCACTAATTTTATCATCACCATTTCCTCCTCTTTACACTTTTGAGATGTATTTTTTGCTAAATGTATGAAACTTGATACTTCCTCTTCCTTTCCTCTTTTTCACCATGGAGTACGTGAGGGTTTATTACATCATGGAACCCGCTGATGAGACTCTTGATGCGCATCCTTTGCAGTCGCTTTTAACTAGGGATTCTAACTACGAAGAGTGTGACTCTGCCTTGAGCCCTTTTCTATCCAGGGCTCAGAGGGGCCAGGAAAGCAAAGTCACATCAACATCTTAGACTGATGCCCACTACCCAATTCGTTTATTTTCAATTTCAGTTATGTGAAGACAAATAAACTTTAAGAATATTTAAAGCTATATAAAAATGCTAAGCCCTGTCTACTAAGTGTCAGCCATAGCTCTTTACATCCCCCTACAATTTCTCTACCTTTCAATTAGGACTTACTAATGGTGACAACCAGGCAGTTGCTAAAGGAAATTTTTGTGTGGAGGGGGGAAAAAAAAAAAGAATAATTTCTCAGAATGGCAAAGGAGAGGAGACATTGGGTGGAAGAAATTCACAGACACCTGGTGATCACTGCAGATGTCTGAGAAGTATACAAAAGCAACTTGTTCTCTGTAGACTACATTCTGTTGCCTTTGGTACAATCCAGGAGGCTCATTGAAGTTAAATTCTGAAGAACTGGGTCTGGAATGAAAACCACATCTAGACACAGCTCCAGGCACTCTTTCCCTGCACAGCCATTTCTCAGCTGGCTCCCAGATAATCTGGTCTGCACGTAAATCTTTCATGTGTGATGGAAGACCGTGGCCTTTGGTTTGGAGGAAAACCCACTGACTTGGCAACAATTGTTTCTATGAAATAACTGGGTCAAACTCTGATATGGTATTATTAGAATCAATGCAAGGGAAAAGATAGCCAATTTTCTACTGCTGTGAAATCCAGGTTTCCCATCTCTTGGCAGGAGATATTCTACTAGGAAAATGGGAAAAGGAAAACACTAAATGCTGGGTTGGAGTGAATTTGTAACAAACAAGGGATCTGGCCTAGATAAAAAGACTGATTTATAAACAAAAATGTGGCTACTTAAAAAAAAAAGTCTGGATTTTTCAGGAATAACTTCCACTATAGGCCTAACTCACCCACCAACAGGATATTGAAATGACAGAAAACTAAAAAGTATTCCTCTCCTAATGCTCAGGAATGATTATGGTTTGTAAACTTTCTTGGATATAGTAAGATCATGTTGGAAGCAATAGAGTTATTTTAGGTTTTTTTTTTTTCTCTTATTCCTTTGTTTTCTTAGGGGTTGTTAATTTTCTTGGGGTATGGTAGGAACATGTTGGAAGCAATGTAGTTATTTTAGATTATTTGTTTTTCTTACTCCTCAGTTTGGACATGGTTTATTAATTTTCTTGGGGTATGGTAGGAACATATTGGAAGCAAAGTAGTTATTTTAGGTTATTTGTTTTCCTTAATCCATTGCTTTGTTTGAAATGTTGTGGGGTTTTTTTGGTTGTTGTTTGCCTGTTTGTTTTTAATTTTTTGATAAACAAAGTTAAAAAATTGAAAAAAAATCAGTAGAAAAATGGGAGTAAAAACTAAATGACAAATAGGGTGGGATGGGGGGATGGTTTGGGTATTCTCTTTTCACTTTTATTTGTTATTCTTATTCTGATTCTTTCTGATGTAAGGAAAATGTTCAGAAATAGATTGTGGTGATGAACGCATAACTATATGATCATACTGTGAACAGTTGATTGTATACCATGGATGACTGTAAGGTTTGTGAATATATTTCAATAAAACTGAATTAAAAAAAAAAAAAAAAAGTATTCCTCTCCTAAAGTATTGCTTTGTATGGAAGAAGTAAATTTTTAATAATTTCTCAGCTGGCGGAAAACTATGACTGCCCACACACTGTACACCAACCAGGATTGGGAGGAATGCCTGAGATCGCAGCATAAAATCTGTAAGTAAAAGCTGGGGAACCATGCCAGGAGTCTCCTCCCCCATTGGCAGGCTGAGCTGCGAAACCTTGCTGTGGTAGAAAGCTGCCCTTTCTGAGCAAGTGAATATAGCTCAGCCCAACTCCAACTGGGAATTTAACAAATGTGGACTGCTGAATACAAACTACAAACCTTTAACAAGCAGACAGAGGCTTTTAAGTAACCACTGACCTTAAAGATCCAGAAGACTCATCTGTCCCGGAAGGGGGAGCCCAGAAGACCAGGTGTTACCTCTGGTTGATGAGTGAAACTGGGGGGCCATGAACTGGCTCTGAAAGGGGGATTTCTGTCCCTTTTTGTCTCTCTCAACCTGAGGGGCTCAGTGGAGAGAGCCTCAGCCATTTTCAGTTTGCAGTGCTCTCACCCAGACAGGGGTGGAGATAACAGAGCCAGAGAGACAAAGAAGCTATTCAAATGCAGATGATAACTCCCTAGGGGGTGTATCTTCCCTAAGAGGAAGGAGGTGGTGTCAAGCTCTACTACCTGTCTTCCCTTCAGAACCAGACCCCAGAACCTAGGGAGAAACAGCCAAAACAGAAACTTTGGGGCACCTTGATTGGGTGTGTAAACATTTATGATTGTTATTTCTTTTTGTTGAGTTGCCCCTCTTTACACCAGTCTGGAGTGACAGGCTGACAGGCACCACCTGCTGGGCAGTTTAGGAAAAGCACAGCGGCTAGAGACCTACAACAAAGTCTGTCAATCTCTAAGACACTCCCGCAGGAGACCTGAAACTGAATATAACCCCATTCTGAGATCTGAACCTGTTCTGGTCTGGGAAAATCTGATTGGGGTAACCAAGGAAACCAGATGCCTAGATAACACAAAACTACAATCTACACTAGGAAAAATGAAGATATGGCCCAGTCAAAGGAACAAACTTACACCTCAATCAAGATGCTGTTGAGATATTTTCTCACTTTAATGAAACAATCTATTAAACATTATCAAAGAAATATGCTAAATCAAATCAAAAACCCAATCAACAAGTTCAGGGAAGATATGGCAAAAGAGATGAAGGCTATAAAGAAAACACTGGGTGAACATAAGGTAGAAATCAAAAGTTTGAAAAAACTAGCAGAATCTATGGAAATGAAAGGCACAACACATGAGATGAAAAACACAATGGAGACATACAACAGCAGATTTCAGGAGGCAAAAGAAAATGCTTAGGAACTGGAGAACAAGTCACCTGAAATCCTATACACAGAAGAACAGATAGGAAAAAGAATGGAAAAATATGAGCAATGTCTCAGGGAATTAAATGACAACATGAAGGGCATGAATGTACATGTCATGGGTGTCCCAGAAAGAGAAGAGAAGGGAAAAGGGGCAGAAGCAATAATAGAGGAAATGATCAATGAAAATTCCCCCATTTCTTATAAAAGACAAAATTATAGATCCAAGAAGTGCAGTGTACCCTAAACAGAATAGATCTCAATAGACCCATGCCAAGACACTTAATAATCAGACAAAGAGAGAATCCTGAAAGCAGCAAGAGAAAAGCAATCCATCATATACAAAGGAAGCTTGATAAAACGATGTGCAGATTTCTTAATAGAAACCATGGAGGCAAGAAGGAAGTGGGATGATGTATTTAAGATACTGAAAGAGAAAAAATGCCAACAAAGAATCCTATATCTGGCAAACTGTCCTTCAGATATGGGGGAGAGTTTAAAATATTCTCTGACAAACAGACAATGACAGAGTTTGTAAACAAGATACCTGCTCTACAGGAAATACTAAAGGGAGCACTATAGACAGACAGGAAGACAGAAGTGAGAGGTTTGGAACACAATTTTGGGTGATGGTAGCACAGCAATGTAAGTACACTGAAGAAAGATGACTGTGAGTATGGTTGAAAGAGGAAGGTTAGGAGCATGTGGGACACCAGAAGGAAAGAGGAAAGATAAAGACTGGGACTGTATAACTCAGTGAAACCTAGGGTACTCAATGATTGTGAAAAAAGTTACAAATATATTTTTACATGAGGGAGAACAAATGAATGTCAACATTGCAAGGGATTAAAAATAGGATGAGATTGGGGAAAAATACAATTAATACAAACTGGAGACTATAGTTAACAGAAACATTATATTATGCTTCCTTTAATGCAACAAAATCAATATACCAAAGCTAAATGCCTATAAGAGAAGGACATAAGGGAGGGTTATGGTACTCTTGGCATTGGTGATGGCTGACTCTTTAATTCTACTTTTGTTTAATTCTTTCCCTGTGTTGCTTTTTAGCTGTCATGGTTGTTTTTCTTTCTTTCTTTTTCTTTTTCTTTTGTCTCTCTACCTTCTTTGACTCTTTCTCCTTCTTTGTGGAAGAAATGGAGATGTTATTATACAGATAGTGGTGATGGTTGTGAATACATAAATATGTGACAATACAGGGAACCATCGATTGTTTACTTAGGACAGATAGTATGGTGGGTGAACTAAACCATCTTTAAAAAAAGAACGGATTGATGAAGAAACCTTGAAGGCACCACATTGAGTGAAATAAGTCAGACATATAAGGACGAATATTGCATGGTATGAACTAATTATAATATGTAACCTTATAGGCATGAAATATAATTTACCAGGATATAAAATGAGGCTAAAGAATGGGAAGCAGTTGCTTATTATGAGCAGAATGTTTAACTAGGTTGAACTTAAGTGTTTGGAAGTGGACAGTGGTGACGGTAGAACGTGATTGTGAGAATAACTAACAGTGCTGAATGGTATGCGTCTGTGGTGGAAAGGGGAAGCTTAGAGTCACGTATGTCACCAGAAGGAAAGCTGGAGGTGAAAAGATGGGAATGTGTAAAACAGTGAATCTTGTGATGGACAATGTCCATGATTAACTGTACAAATATTAGAAATCTTTTTCATGAACTAGAACAAATGTATGACACTAAAACTAGAAGTTAATACTAGAGGGGTATATAGGGAAAAAAATATACCTATTGCAAACTATGTACTACAGTTAGTATTTGAACATTCTTTCATCAATAGTAACTAATGTACTATATCAACCCTATGAGTCAATAATGGAGGGGGTATGGTTAGGGTTATGGGAGGATTTGAGTTTTCTTTTTTTGTCTTTGTTTCTTTTCTGGAGTAATGAAAATGTTCTAAAAATTGAAAAAAAATTGTGTTGATGGATACACAGCTTCATGATGGTACTGTGGGCAACTGATTGTGCACTTTGGATCTTTGGATAATTGTATCATATGTGAACAATCTCAATGAAATTAAATTAAAAAAAAAAAGACTTATCAGGTGAAATCACTTTAGAGATCAGAGCTTATGGATGGTTACTGAATTTCCCATTGGGAAATCTATTAATTCTTAAACTCACCAGGGTAGCTTACTAATTTTACCCTGAGAGTCTTCAGCAAATGCCTTCAAGGTTTCTTCATCAATCCGTTCTTTTTTTAAAGATGGTTTAGTTCACCCACCATACTATCTGTCCTAAGTAAACAATCGATGGTTCCCTGTATTGTCACATATTTATATATTCACCACCATCACCACTATCTGTATAATGTCAATAAACAGTTCTCTAGTTGTAAATTCTTTCTTCCTGGAAAAAATACCAAGCAAATTTCTAATTACAGTTTGGAGTTTATGTAAGTTATATCTGTTTAAAGCTATTGACATCTCTGGTCCTAAGGACACGAGATCCTACTAATAGCAATCATTTACTCGCTCGTGGCAACCTCACCTACCACTGTTCTGAAAGATAAAGTCTGCAGTAGGCTAAAGGACCATCTATGCTCACTTGTCATAACATCAAAATAATCCAAACCACACTGCCAACCATTGCAGAACAGTGACCTGAATGCCTCCATCTTCAGCTGTTTGGCTTTGATATTTCACATGTGGGACGCTTGGTGTGAACAAGGAGATACCTGAGAAATAAAAGCTTGGCTAAGTAATCCAGGAGTAAGGCAATGTAAAGGAGATCAGGTGTGATTTACCCACACAATGTGTTCCAGGCCTCCCTCCTCATCTAGCATCTCCCCTTTTACAGTTTCTTCAACAAAAGAGCCCCAAATGGCAGGATCTTCCTTACCCAAATCAGGACAAAAATGCAAGTAGCAAAATTACTCTTCCCCCTGCTTTCAAGCTAGAGCTGTGAGTTTGAGAACCTTAAAACAAACAAGCAAACAAAAACTGTTGTTTTGCTACTAGCTAAAAAGCATATAAAAGCTCCTGTCCCAGGAACTGGCTGAGACCCCCATACTAAAGCACAATGGCTGAGAAAGAATGTCCTAGTGGACAGAAAGTCCAAAGATGAGCATTTTCCAGTAATCACTTGGTAGGAAAATTTCTCATAGGCATGGATTATTCCATCTAAATGAAAAAAGAAAAAACAAACAAACAAACAAAAAACAGAAGGGATGAATAATAGGACTAATCATTCAGAAGCAATGTCTGAAATAAAGCATTTCATTCTTGAGTAGATGCCTCAACTATATGAAGGGAAAGACTACATGATGGCGAGGTCTGCCTTCTGGGTGAAAGAAGGGGGCTGGGATAAGAGGGGAAAACACATCCTGAGTGTAACTGCTTGGTGGCACTTAGGCTGGGTATACCCAAGCACCCCACCTTATTAAGCTCCCTCCTGGGATCCCCCAGGGGCTTTGGAATCAGCACATGAACTAACTTGCTGCTTAACATTTGTCCAACTTCACACTTCTCAAGCATCTCCAAAACAGGTCCTCAACCCTGCAAAACCAGAAGTGAAGTCCTATTTTACAATAGAAGATTCCACTCCCATTCTTAAAAATGCTGAATTTAAATCACATGTCCAAAAATTAGAGAAAAATCAGACAGATTGGGATCTTTACCAAACTCTTGTTTATGTGTAAGGGCACTGAAATAAGTTTTGGAGAACAAATGATATTGTCTTATTGTATCCCCAGAATTTCCAAACACCTTATTATTACCCTGATATGGTTGCCATTTACTATGAAATTGGAGAGTATTTCAGGCTTACATGGGTTAATAGTCTCAACCTTTACACACAGTAGGTTGCAAGGCTTACCGCCTAACAATATAAAAAATAAAAAACATCAAAACAATCACAAAATATAAAGAGCAAATGATATGTTTACATGGAAAAACATGGCTCGCTGCAGTTTTTCAGAGTAGCAAAACCAAGTAGTCAATTCTAAGAACACAAGGAAAACAAAAGCTTTAATCATAGTAAAGAACCAAAATGAAAACACAGACCTTCTATTTTACAAAAAAAAAATCCTGAATTCAGATATACAGCAAGTTCTAGAGAAACAAATTAAAGGTTTAAAGCAAAAGACTTTATGTACATATTTAGATCTTAAAAAATATGGAATATTCTGAAATGAATTTTATTTACATGTCGCAGTTATGAATACGATACATTCCTAAGTGCTTTCCCTGATTACTGCACAGTTCAGACAGCCTCGAAGCATAAACAGTAACTGGATTTTTTCCCTTGTATATAATTGTGTAAAAATACTGCAGAGAGAGAAGAAACCAGGTCAGACTTTATTCCTTTTTCTTTAGATCACCTCCGCAGCCTGTAAATACATTTGGTAGTGGGGAAAGTGCAAAGTACAAAGAAAAATGCCAAGAACTGAGACAAAAAATGCGAAGAACTAAGCAGACTGAACACTGAAGGTGGGAAGACTAGCACTGTGAGAAGCAGGGGTAGGGAAAGAAGTAACGTATTAGTTCCTGGGACAAGGAGAAGTGCTTGGACCAATGAGGGCCACACAGGAAGCCCACTCCTAAAGGTATCTTCTGTGGGGGAGGGAGACTGAGTGAGCGTGGTTTTGACTGGACTAGGCACTGAGGAAACAAGTGAAGTGGAAAAGCAGCTCGTTCAAGGAGGAGGTATATCTTGAAGTGAGACTCCAGGTCTGTTTCAGAGTCAAGTGTCTCAGGATGTTCCAAGATCATCATTGTTGGTGACTCTGTGATGACCAAGGTGTGCTCAGCAGGGATGATTTCTGTACAGATCACACCACCTCCTTCCCCGCTCTGTAAACCACAGTATACACTTTTGAAGGTCTGAGACCAGGTCTTGTTCACTTTTGAATTCTCTGCAGCAGCAGGAGCTCAGTTTATTTTTTTCTTAGAATAAAAGTTGTTATATATTTTTTCTGATTAAAAAAGTAATATGTGCTCTTAAGGACTGACAATTTGGTATGCGGGCCCTCAATCTTGGGACTTGCCCTTAAGAAGTTTGTTACTGCAAAGGAGAGGCTAAGCCTACTTATAATTGTGCCTCGGAGTCTCCCCCAGAGAACCTCTTTGTTGTTCTGATGTGGCCTCTCTCTCTAAGTCAACTCCTTGGGTGATCTCACTGCCCTCCCCACTATGTGGGACCTGACTCCTAGGGGTGTAAATCTCCCTGGCAACGCAGGATATGACTCCCGGGGATGAATCTGGACCTCGCATCGTGGGACTGAGAACATCTTCTTGACCAAAACGGGAATGCAAAATGAAACAAAATAAAGTTCCAGTGGCTGAGAGATTTCAAATGGAGTAGAGAGGTCACTCTGGTGGGCATTCTTATGCAATATATAGATAACCCTTTTTAGTTTTTAGTGTATTGGAATAGCTAGAAGGAAATACCTTAACTGCAACCCAGTAGGCCTTGATTCTTGAAGATGATTATATAGCACTGTAATTTACAAGGGGTGACAGTGTGATTATAAAAACCTTGTGGCTCACACTCCCTTTATCCAGTGTATGGATGGATGAGTAGGAAAATGGGGACAAAAACTAAATGAAAAAATAGGGTGAGATGGGGGGGAGGAGGAATGAAACGATTTGGGTGTTCTTTTTTACTTTTATTTTTTATTCTTATTTTTATTCTTTTTGGTGTAAGGAAAATGTTCAAAAATTGATTGTGATGAATGCACAACTATATGATGGTACTGTGAACAGCTGCTTGTACACCATGGATGACTGTATGGTATGTGAATATATCTCAATAAAACTGAATTTAAAAAAATGTAATATGTGCTCATTACTAAAATATTCTGAAGATACATGAAATTATAAAGAAAAAATAAAAGTCATATATTATCCCATCTCCCAGAGATGAGCTGAGCCTGTTAATATTTTCGACTACATCCTTTCAGGGTTTCACACACACACTTACTCTAATCAAAATGCATCATATTTAAATATTATTTCACTAATGAACACATAAGTTGTTTCCAATTTTCTGCTTTTATAAACACTGCTGCAATGAGCATCCTTGTACATACATATTTGTGCACATGTCTAATCACTATTTCCTTAGGCTAAATTCTAGAAGCAGGTTTTTAGTGGCATGCCCTTTTTAAAAGGCTTTTGCTCTATAGGTTCCTAAATTGTCATCCAAAATAATTACAACAATGGACACTTCACCAGCAGATTATGAGAGGGCCTTGTTCCACCCTCACCTATGTCAGTCTTTTTCACTTTTGTCAGTATGATACTCAAATGTGTATGTTTTTTTCATCTGCACTTCTTAACTAGAGAGCTTTAGCATGTTTCTGCTTACTGCCCAACTGAACTACTTCTTTTGTGATATGTGTATTAATACCCTTGACCTTAA
This sequence comes from Choloepus didactylus, assembly GCF_015220235.1. NCBI lineage: Eukaryota > Metazoa > Chordata > Mammalia > Pilosa > Megalonychidae > Choloepus > Choloepus didactylus. The sequence continues at coordinate 91,481,931 of NC_051314.1, forward strand.
TGACCTATCTTGTTATTTAATCCCTTTTTAGTAGATTCTCTTGGGTTTTACTGATGAAATCCTGAGGACCCCACAGACAAATGAGGCAAGTGGGTGAAGAGTGATATAGAATAGGCCTATAGGATTCAGTGTTGTTCAGCCTGGGACCCCTGGCTGCTAAGAGAAGATAGCTAAAGGGGAGAGCTTCAAGGGTGAGACCCAGTGTGAGGTGTGGAAGGAAGAGATAGCAGAAGGTCCCAGGCCGCCCTAAAGGACACATGCACCAAACAATCTAAATGCATTTTAGTAGAAATGGAGATGACTTATAACTGCTGTGGACCCTGTTAGCCATTTGAACAGGCAGAATGTGCTGCCAGATGAGACACCACCAGAAAGGGGCAGCTCCTGCAGGCAGGCAGGAGTCCCAGTGCTCTTGGGGCTTGTGCTTTGTTTAAGGAAAACAGGAGGAGGAATAGTGTCTATAGTGACCTTTGTATGGCTAATTTTTACCAAATAAATTCCAAAAGAAAAAGGGAGAAATATTCTAGGACACTGTTAGCCAGCCCCAGGGTTCAGCAGTGTCAACATGTTTTCTGAAACACAGACATTTAACCAGATTAACCAAGACAATTTTAGAAGGTTACTGACCCCTGTTGACTGAATTCCAGTCAGAGCTTAGATGCCACATGTGTAACTACCAAATATCAGTTATTTATTTTGACTCCTTCATTTATTTGTTTTTAGAACCTACTACTGACTTCATGTATAACTGATTTTATTACAAGTTAAAATTGATGTACAAATTCTTAAAAAAAATAGTTTTGTTATTTTACATTGGTATATGGTTATAACTAGTTCCCAAATAGCACAACTTGGTCTTTTTAATAATTTCTCATCAAGGACAGATATTGTTCATTTATAAATATCATTAGATTGTGCCATGAAAATTATTTTTATGCTTTTTTGTTACACATACAAGGGAACATTCAGATGCCAAAGGCCTCCTGATTTGGTATGTGCATTTTGCCTTTGTTAAAATAAACTCTAGATTTCTATCATTAGAACATCACATTTGAGGTGCCTGGCGAGAGTGAAGGCATAATGCCTCAAGCATAATTATTGTTAAATATTTCTCTCTAGCACATGCCAAGGAAGCAATAATTTTATCAAATGGAGTGCTTGTATGATTTTAAATAACATATTCTTAAAATTTCTTAACTTGCTAAAGGATATATGAAAATAGAACTTTGAAATGACCTTTAAAAGAAAACTTCCTTAAAAGGAATTAAGTTACAAGGGTAGATAATAAGCTTTCTATTACTGGAAGATGCTAAGTTAGGAGCTTTCACATAGGGAATGGATTCTTTTTTAACCTTTTCCTTACACCCATAGTTAAGAGTTGGGACTGGAATTGTTATTAACACAACATCATTCAAACTTCTTTGCTTTCTTGGTTTCCCCACTGACTTTCCACCATTTTAAAATCTCAGTTTAAGCTTCCATTAAGGTGATCTGCAGAAAAAAAGGGGAGAGGTGAAGAAAAATCAAAAAGTGAAAAGAAAAGGAAAAATGTGAAAATGCCTCTGGTTATTTTCATACTTTCCTTTTCTTGAAGACTGTCACCATCCATGTGCACTGTTCTCACCTAGTGGTAGTGATGTTGGTAAAAGGAATTTGGGACAGATTAAGTTGTAAGATATTCCTAATGAAGTATTAGGAAAGATCAAGTGAATGATGTGATGAAACTAGACAGTGGTATAAGAGGACTTTTGTGGAAGAGCATTCTCATCCTCCCTATGGCTAATCTCATATGGTTCAGTGTCCCAAAAGTATCTTGCTTTGGTTTAATATCCTATTGTGAGTTTAACAGTTACCCATTTACCTAAAACTTTTTTGAACCTGTTAGCATTTTCAGTTTCTACTACATCCTGAGGAAGAACGTTCTGTAGGCTTTCCACCTAGGCAACGTGGTTGTCCTATATTACATTTCTGGACCTTTAGGAACTAGCTTCCAATACAGTATTCTGGAATTACTTAAAGCAAAATATTCCTACAGCCAGATTCTTCATGATTTAATGGACATTCATAATATTCCATCTACAACTTTAAGATTCTTGGTCTTAAGGAACAGTAATTTTAGCTCAACTTTATAACCACAGGTTCCCCTTCACCTACCTTCTTGCCCCCCTTAGGTAACCATATTTCAACTGTCTTTAGCATATCTATTTTGAGTTCTTAGAAACTCAAATGGTTATGACCCAAAAATACTAGTAGTTCTCATTTACCATATCATATTTGCAGTATCCTCAAACTCACCCTTTTTCTCAGTTACCTGTCTCACACGTGACCCAGGGTACCAGCCCCTCAAATTCCACACTTCTGAATGAAGAGCTGCTCTTACAGGTGACTATAATCTGAGAATGAACTGGAAAAGGCATTTTATGCTAGAGATATCCAGACTGTTAAGCTGAAGAAGATAAATAAGGTGTAACAAAGGGCATAACCAAATCAGCAAGTCTTAAATTCTTTGCTAGGTTCCCATATAATTCTTCTACAGACCGCTGATATCCCAATTCATCACTACTATAGTTACACAGGTTTGACAGTCATCTAAGGGTTTTCCTGGTAGAGCAATATTTCTTTGGTGAGCTCTTCATTTTTCACAGGAGGTTTCCATTTACAGCCTAAGAACTGCCCTGAGTTATTTTTAGCCTTTCAGCTGCTCAGAGTTTGTAGCCAGCATACTGCCATCAGTGGTGACTCCAGCCTGTATACCCCTTGGCCATCATCTTCTCAGACTACTGCTCTGGGAAAAGATGTTTGCCACCCCACTGAAAGCAAGAGGAAGAAAAGCAAATCAGAGCATCTAGCACTGATCAGTTGGTTAATGTTTTTTTATATTACATATATATTACTTTCTCTCTTTTAACTCAAGAAGCAGTTTACAAGAATGTCTGTTCTCTGTGGTATGGAAAATGAGGATAAACAGATGTTTCCAAAACAACAAAAAACCCAACTGCCTCATTTAAAGCAATGGCTCAAAAATGTTTTAAGCTGATTATAGATAATAAGTAAATAGAACTGACAAAACTCCTCCTCTCGTCAATTATTTGAAATTGTCAAATAAAAGGGCTCTGAGGAAATGAATCTTCAGATAATTAAATTTCATGCCAATGAAAGCAGAAAAGAATTTACTTCAACCTTTCTGTGCACAAAATCTTACATATACTATGTAGCATTTTCTGATATCTTAAAGAGAGGATAGTAAATATAACTTAAGCTATTATTATAGTTATTATTTAGGAGGTAAAAATGAAGGGAGTCCAAAATAAGGATAATGAACAATGTCTTCGGTATCTGGCAGAACTGTATTCAAATCCCAACTCTGCCAAAAAGGCCAGCCATGTGCCTTTGTTTGTGTATTTTATCTCTTTAAGCCTAATTTGATTTATCTGTAGAAGGGGAGAAAACACGAGGTTACTGTGGAGAGTAAATGAGATAATGCACACAAAGCAATAGCACAGAGCCTGGAACACAGCACAAGACCAATAAATAAATGTAAGTTGTAGGTGTACCCTATTTTAACATTTACTAGTTCTTTATTGATTGGTTGTGTTGGGTACATTGACATACCTTACAATCATTAGCAACCTCTACCTGCATCTTCCTTTTTCTCTCTTCCATCACTCAGACAACCAGGGATGTTTTAGGCTACCAATTTACCTGTCTTTTAAGAAGCATTTCACTACCCTTTTATTTGCTACTTCTAATCTGCTTTGAATTTGACAATCAGATTAACTGAATTTGTTGAATCTCTTTGAAACTTAGCTTTAGTGCTTGGGTTTTGGATAGCAGAGGCCTTTAGGTTTCTTTAGAATCTGATTAAAATTTGATTAAAGTAGAGGGTCCCATTGCACAGATGATTAAAAAGTCTAGTGTTAAGCAGAATTTACACAATAAGATTAATAATTATAAATGAGTTGGAGATTGAGGACCAGAGAAGGTATGAGGAAGAAAATACACTAACCACAGGGACAGCTGTAACTGTGATTTTAACATGACATTTGGCAAAGAGTCTCTTGGCAACAGAGCAAAAAGGAAACGTATTCTAAGATTTAGTCCTTGCTATCAGAAGAAAAGGAAGCATTCTGATTTTCCTAGCAAAATCTCATGTGCAGCCTTATATCACAAATACCCAGGTTTTGTCCTTTTCATGAATGGACAATGACCTTTACAAGGAATTGGGTTACAAAATATAATATACAGGTAACCTTTGACCTCTTCCTGTTTAGTTGTCATATCACTTCTACCTTTGGAGCAATTAGTCTGTATTTTCATCCATTGCCACCACTTTAATCTGCATTTGTGACTCATACTGATTAGATTACAATTAATAACCCCAATCAATCTCCTTGCATCCTGTTCTTCTGTTCATTAATTCACCTTATATACTGCCACCAGACGGGTTTTCCTAAACCAACATGTTCATCAAGCCACAGAATGGGTTAAAAATCTTCAGTTACTCCCAGTGACTGCTGGTGAAAGTCCAAACTTTTCATATAGGTATTCAAGATCCTCCATAATCTAGTTAGATCCCACCTTGAGTTAACTATTACTCCCCAATCCTAACCCTCCAGTCCAAACAATTCTTGCTCGTCAGTGTTTTGACTTTGTCAGGACTTTTCCTGCCTCTACTCCTTTGCTCATGTAATTTCCTTTCCCCTCTCCTTACCACCTATCCAAACATGAAGTCTTCCTGTTAAACTGGGTGCATGTTTCTTTCCCCTTCACTATACTATTGCCTGTGCCAATGGATGTGTGTTCTGCAGACCTCTGGGGATCCTGGGCTCCTTTCGGGGGCCCATGAGGTCACAACCATTTTTGTAATAACACTAAGATGTTATCTGCCTTTCTCATTGTGTTACCATCTGCACTGATGTCGCAAAAGCCATGGTGGCTACAACTGCCAGGGCCTTAGAACAAATCAAAGCCAAGGCACCAAATTTTACTAGCATTCGTATTCTTTACCTCTGCAAGCTCACACTGTCTTTCACTCTATTGCTCGCTCTATCTCCCATATATACACACACACACTGTTTCACTTAAGAATTTCTTGAGGAAGCTGTAACAATTATTGATTCTATAAAATCTTGACCCCTGAGTACACACAGCTTTTTAATATCCTGTGTGACAAAATGGAAATACCCATCAAGCACTTCTGCTGCACATCCAAGTACAGGGTTGTCTCAAGGAAAAGTGCCTGTACAATTGTTTGAATTGTGAGCTGAACAAGTAATACACTTTTTTTCAGGGAGCACCATTTTTTTTTTTTAGTTTTAGTTATTATTTTTTAAATTCAGTTTTACTGAAATACATTCACATACCATATAATCATCCATGGTATACAATCAACTGTTCACAGTACGATCATATAGTTATAAATTTATCACCACAATCTATTTCTGAACATTTTCCTTACATCAGAAAAAATCAGAGTAAGAATAAAAAATAAAAGTGAAAAAAGAACACCCAAATCATTCCCCCCATACCACCCTATTTGTCATTTAGTTTTTATCCCCATTTTCCTACTCATCCATCCATACACTAGATAAAGGGGGTGTGATCCACAAGGTTTTCACAATCACACTGCCACCCCCTGTAATCTACATTATTATATAATCATCTTCAGGAGTCCAGACTATTGGGTTGGAATTTGGTAGTTTCAGGTATCTACTTCTAGCCATTCCAATACATTAAAACCTAAGAGGTGTTATTTATATAGTGCATAAGAATGTCCACCAGAGTGACTTCTCGACTCCATTTGAAATCTCTCAGCCACTGAAACTATTTCATCTCAATTTTGCATCCCCCTTTTGGTCAAGAAGATATTCTCAGTCCCACGATGCCGGGTCCAGATTCATCCCCGGGAGTCATATCCTGCATTGCCAGGGAGATTTACACCCCTGGGAGTCAGGTCCCACATAGGGGGGAGGGCAGTGAGTTCAACTGCCGAGGTGGCTCAGTTAGAGAGAGAGGGCCACATCTGAGCAACAAAGAGGCACTCAGGGGGAGACTCTTGGGCACAATTATATGCAAGTTTAGCCTCTCCTTTGCAGTAACGAGCTTCATAAGGGCAAGTCCCTCGATCAAGGGCTCAGCACATCCAACCACCAGTCCCAATGTTTGTGACAACATCAACACCAGTCCAGGTGAGGAAGTCCAACACTTCTGCACCTTCCCCCAGCTCCTCAGGGCTGGGTGGGTGGGTGGGGGGAGGCTGTAAATATATTTTTTATTATCTGCCCGAATTACTTTGGGATGTGTCACTATTTCTCTCTAGCCTATACTAACCTACCGTATCTCACTTCCTATTCAGAGTTCCATGTAATTGCGGTGTTTGAACAAACCGACTGTAGAGTTGTACTGTTTAGAAAATACAGATCCTGTACCAAATAGACATCTCTTCTCTTGGTCTCATATGAAAGTTTAAGTTTTAAAACACAGTCAGTTTCGACCTTTACCCTTTGGCCCGGTTTGCCCTAGTCTTAACAAGACCTGAGGGAGCACCATTTTTACTAGACAGCTGATGGACACAAAATTTGGTTATTCAGACTTGGTATTTGGCAGACATTTTCTCAAAAATGAAAAAAAAAAAAATTGCCAATGGTAAAAAACTCAAGGTGTCAGGCAACATTAAAATTTAGGACATCTTGTATTTGCCACTATGAACTTGACAGTTTCCCAATATTCAAAGACTTTTCTGATGAGACTAGAGGTTGTGTTAACAAGTGTAATTTTTTTTTTCATGCTGTATAATGAAATGGGTCAACATTTGGAAGATCTACTTAACCCAGTTAACCAATATTTTCTACTTACCAACAATGCATGGGTGATAATCATGCATGTGTAAACGATCCGTTTAGAATGCAAAATAGGTCAATGGTTTTTAGTGGGCATAAATTTCAATGATGTGGTTTCACATTCCACACTGCAACTAACCTTTAAGAAACTACCACTTGTCAAGTTTTAGTGTGGTATCAAAGAAAAGTATCTACAATTATCTGAGAAGTCTTTAAAGTACTTCTCCCTTTTCCAATTACATGTCTGTGTGAGGCTGGATCTTCCTCATATACTTCAACCAAAATAATATATTGCAACTTTCGAATGCAGAAGCAGATATGAGAATCCAGCTGCCTTTTCTTAAAGATATCTACAAAAAATTGTAAAATAATGCCATTCTTAACTCCTGATTTAGAAAATAGTTATTTTTCATAAAATATCATTTATGTTAAGTAATGGGGCTTATTTTTGGTTAGTTTAAATGAATACCTTTTTTAAAAATTTTTCAGTTTAGATTTCTAATACAATAAATATCAGTAGATATAACCACACCAAAAAAAAGTTCTTTGGAGTCTTCAATACTTCATTAACTATGTAAAGTGTAAGACTGTAAAAAGTTGAACACTACTGGTAAACACGATTTATTTTGGCTCTTAATTATGCATTATATGATAGAATTAAAATTATAATAATATGATACACTACAATGCACAATATAATGCTGTCTACTTTTGACAAAACATACTATTATCTTAATTGGATTATAAAGATGGAAGAAAAAAATTGTTGTGGTTTTTAGTGGTGCTTTCTTTTTTAATGTATAACACCTAGGAAAGTAACAAGAGATACTTGCAGATTGACTTGAGGTAATATATTCGAGTCATTGTGTAATATATACATTTTATAACTAGGTTGCAACAGACTATATTAAGGTTGGTTTATCTTGCTGTTGTCCAGAGGCTGTTCCAAAAGGCTTGGGAATCCAAGATCCCATTCCATTCCAAAGTTGTCAATTTCAGTATGCTATTAAAATTTAAGATGGCTATATCATATTCTATCAAGGTAAAGTAGTTGCTTCCTATTTTTGCACAAGCTGTTCCTTTTTCCAAGAATCTCCTTCCTGACTAACTCCTCTTCAGGAAGCCCTTCCTAGACCTTCCTGGCTGGCTCAAGTCTCCTCCTTTTATACTCTCAGAGCACTTTATACTCCTCCCTAAATATCACTTCTCACAATTGTAATTGTCTACGTATTTGTATAATTATTTGATTAATGTCTAGAATTAACACTAGAATATGTGCCCCAAGGGTACATAGACTGTATCAACTTTCCAATGATGGTTCCCAGCAGAACCCACTTAATAGAGATACAGCAATATAAAATGGATAAATATTATTAATCAATTGAAATTAATTAACCCTTTATCTGGTGACATTCTGTAATACTGTACGTAAAGCAACAGGGAAAAAATTCTGTTACATATCCAAGCAGGAATGATCTGATAACTGGTTTTAAAGTACTTGTTTAGAGAATAGAGTGTGAGTGGCAAAAGTGGACAGGAGGTCATGTGAGACCAAGGGAGAAAGGTGGCCTATTCTGAGGGGGCAGAAAAGGAAACGGTGAGAAAGGAACAGATTGAAGCTGCAATTTACACTTAAAAACAGCAGGTTTGGAGGATTAATTCAATGCGGGTAGCAGAAATAAAGTGCTAAGGAGCATTCTTGGGTTTCTGTCTTTAGCTGCTAAGAGGATGACAATTACATTTACCAAAATTCAGAGAACTGGAAGCAAAACAGACTAGAAGGGAGAGAGAAGAGATTGTGAGGTTTCCCACTGGAGATAAGAGGGGTCTGATAGAGGAGAGATGTAAGGCTAGAGGCATAAGCTTGGGAGCTGTGAATATAGAGCGAGCTTGTAATTGAAGCGAAAGAAGAGGGTGTGAGAAGACTGAGTGAGAAAAGACGACCAGGGCTGAGTTCTGAGGAAATTAACAGGCAGAGAGGGCTCAGACAGAAGAAGCAGGGAAGCAAGGAAGGTAGAGAAGGAGTAGGCAGAGGTAATGAAGTGGTGAAGCATGAGATTTTCTTTGATTCACTTCTCCCTCGTCTCTCTCTCTCTTTCCCCTTTCAATGCTTCTACCCACCACACATTGGGACTATTATATTCGTCTACTAACTGGTATAATACTGGTATATACTGGTCTACTAACTGCTTGCTTTCCATTGCTCCTTCCAAATAGGCCTGTATACTTTCACCAGATCAATCTCTCTGTAGCTGTGCTATAGTAACCACTGCACATGTGGCTATTTAAATTTACATTAATTAAAAGTAAATAAATTAAAAATTTAGCTCCTCCATCTCACTAACCACATTTCACATCTCTCAATAGCCTCATGTGGCTAGTGGCGAAGGTGTTGTACAGCACAGACAGAGAACATTTCCACTATTGCAGAAAGTTCTACTGGCACAGTGCTGCCATATCATGCTTTGTTTGTGTCTCTTCAGCTCCAAAGTCCAGTTTTATTCCAACACTTCTACATTCTGACTCCAAACTATCTTTCCAACTTCATCTCTTCCCACTCCCCTAGACCAAATCAACATTTTAGGCAAACTGGACACACCTCACTCATTTCCACATTTATTTGTTCATATAGTGCTATTTGGATACTCTCCTGTAATATCTCCAACTATTGAAATGTACCCTCCAAGGTTGAGCCACATATCACCTCCTTCAAAAATACAAACCTGATTACTCTAAGACAATGATTCTTAAACCTGGCTGTGCATTAAGAGTTACCTTTATAAACTTCAAATAGATATATATGCCTGGGTTCTAACCAAAAGATTAATATATGAAGGTAGAGCTCGGGGCTTTATATTTTAAAAGAGCTTTCTAAGTAATTTTGATGCACAGTGGTGGCTGAGAACCTCTGTCCCAACTGAATTCTTCCAGCATTTTGTCAGTGCCTCTGCAACTTACCATATACTGCACACAGCCTTGTATTCTTTCATTCAACCACACCAACCAACTACGTTGCACAACTAACATCCGTCAGACAATATGACATGCTCAGGGGACAGAGGTCAACATTCTGGGCCCCAACATTTGTGTTCATTTTGGTTCCTGAGGGTCAGCATTGAGACATGTTTTCTGTATTCCTTGAAGCTTACTGATTAATAAATATTGAAGGAATGAATAAGGAAATGAAAATTTTCCTGGAATTTCAGTGAAGCTGATAGTGGTTTATTCAAAATAGTGCATAATTTAAATAGCTTATTTTTAGTTGAAATGAAAATTCTATTAGCAAGCCTTAGCAAGTGCACGACATATTTATTTACTGATAGAACATACTGTTGGTATTTTATAATATTGCCGGCTATGATTAATTCTAAACCCACTGATAATGTTGGTGGGCACCTACGTACCTGTATCAGTACTTTCCCCGGTGCTGCTCCTCTAAGAGAACCAAATTCCTGATAGCAGAGCAGTCTGATTTCACTTGAAAGGATATGAGAAGGGATATGGCTGGGTTGAACAGTATAGGTCTGCAGCTATTTCCATGCTGGCTAGATCTTTGTAATGTGCTTAGCCGACTATAAGCTTCCATAAATGTTAGATAAGACTCCTCACTGTATTATTATTTTATGAATAAGCTTTTAAGATAGCTACAATGCTTTTCAATCACTGTGCAGTCACTGAACACCCTGGAGAGGAAATCTGCTGGTTTTTCACCTTTTTATACACAAGGAAACAGGTCCTAAAAGGGAAAGTGACTTGCCCAAGGGGAACTGAGAGCAGAGCTGTGGTGAGGGCTTCTAATTTCCTGGAGTTCCAGCTTGCTCGGTTTCCTATGGAGACTTCTAGAATGACTTTTACCCAAAAAATAAATACATAAATAAGAAGTAAAAACTCTTTTCAAACTCTCAGAAGTACTTCATTTCATGCAACATAATCTCTTCTTTAACCTTACTTCATATTGCATAAGATGGTATATTTACTTTTTAAAAACACTTAAGGCTGGTGAAAGTACAAGAAATGGCAGTGAGACCATTAGTATTGCTGAAAGATCTGTCAAATTTTCATTACATGTTTTTATTTTAGGGGATTCGGACTTAGCAATCAAATTTTACTCCCGCTACAATTAAGGCCCTGACTCTAATTCATTCTAACATTGTAAAGATCCATATTATTGGTTTGCCGTAATTAATGAAAATGATCTTTGGTAGTTATCACAATCTGTCAGGTCACATTAATCTACATTTCAAAAAGTGACTTGGGAGAAGGAGCTGCAAATGCGTTTTCCTTTTGAAGTAGCCACTGGAGTTTTCCAGGTAAAAGCATTTTGATAGTTTCTTATCCATGAAAGACTTAAATACATTTGAGACTTAAGTAATGTATTTTTTTATTATTATTTGTTGAAATGAGGAAACTAGTGGGACTTCAGAAATAAATGGATTTCAAATTCTCATTCCAAAGTTCTTATACCCTTCCAAATTAAATTCGAGTTCAAGATATGGGGACAGCTGCAGCTGAATTTCCTCTGATTGTCCCTTTCCAGTTTTCTAGGAATTCTGTGAGTTTATATTGTATGTATATTTCCACCAAGTTCTATGTTTCTCTTTAAATTTTTATGACAGCCTTTTACATTAATGCTGTTTTTTAGGTCATAGCATGGCCAAGTCATTTACCAGCAGACTCTCAACTTTAACTCAATTCTTTTTTTTTTTTTTTTGCTTCTGTGGGGTTTTCTGGCCATTATTGTAGTATGCTTCTAGATGACATAATCAAGTGAGTTCCACGGTAAATACTGATAACACATCTTTGTTCAGGATGCCCTGCGCTTCCTGCTTTCCTTGTCCATGTTCTTGTCAAATTAACTTTGACATTCCCCAGGTAACAAAGAGCTCACTGAATTTCAAATGTGATACTTTGTTGGGGCAGGAACTCACAAAGCATTTTGCAGTCAAGGGCTTTTGCAACTAGGGGAATAAAACAAGGTAGAATTAACACCTATATATGGAGGAAAGGGTTTTAACCAATTACATAATTTTACCCTTTATGATAACAGGTCGATTGAGGAAAAAACAAAATGGAAGCAACTCAGATTCACCAATGAGCCACATTTAACTCACTTGGATGATAGATTTACAGAAACATCTTTGCTTTCCCTCATTCTCCGGTTTCCATCAATTACAAGTCCTGCTACGTATAAAACAAGCAGCCCTTCCCTTCTGTCCGCACGGAAACGTACTGGTTCAAGTGCTCACTGCCTCCTGCTGGACTGCTACCATTCAGTCTGCTTGTATTTGAACTCCTCCAATGAGAAGGCATTTTAATGATGAGAATGTCTTTCTACTGAAACGAAATCTGTCTGCCTAGACGTACCTTCTATAAATGGATTTTAATACTACATTTTGCATTTCCATCTACCAATTACTATCATCGATAATTTAAATCTTGTTATCATGACCTTGTCAACATGTCGGGACCCTCCACTGTGCTGATCCTTCTCCTCTCAACCTTCTCCGGTCAGAACGGAGCACCCAGAACAGGAGGCGGCTTTACCAGAAGCCTGGCATCTTCTTGGTTCTGGACACAGGGTCCCAATGCAACCTAGGTTTGCATTAACTTTTCGACATTGTTATCACATGCTCTATTCACGCTGAGCTTTTTTAGCCAAATACCTAGCCTTTTCATGTGATCAGTTAGTAGCCTTGTCTCTTCTTCTGTTCTTTTGTTTAAGGAGCTGATATTTATCAGTTAGGGGCAAGAATTTACTTTAATTCATACTGATTTTTGTCTCCTCTAGAAACTGAATTCAATCCATCATTCCACAGACTTGGAAAATCAATCACCCAGAGACAAACACATTCACTAGGCCCACATTTCTTCATTCTGTATTTAAATGCTATTTTCCACACACGTTGCCAAAATCAAAACACACAAAAATATCTGTTGCTTTCTCCTGTTTTACCAATAGCCCCCTTTAACAAAAAAAAAAAAAAAAAAAGTAATGTGCTTAGTTTGGCATGACTGATTTTTATTGAACCCATGTTGACGCCTAATGACCTTTTTCTAAACCCTTTTCAAATACCAGCTGCTTAAAAATCTCATTCTGTACTATTCCTGGAGATTAATGTTCCAGCTTCAATGTCTGCATTTATCAGAATTTAGCCTATGACCAATGTCTACCTTGACCCCAACCCCTTTTGAAAACTCTTTGCCCCTCTTGTCTTAGGGCATCAGTCCCAGCCCCCATATCTCCTCAAGATTACCAACTGCAGTTCATGAGCAAATCTACAAGCTCTTTTAATACCTGGTTGCTGTATAATATTTTTAGCTAGGAAATTTAAGTTAATTTTGAACTATATTCTTTTCTAAAATATTCTCCTATAACCTAGGCTTCTGTACGCTCTTCACCAGGGCTTGATCCATTCACTCTAAAGTTCACCCTCATTAGCAGACAAGACAAAAGTGATGTAGAACCGATAAGCTGTTTTCTCTGTCATCTCCCACTATTAAACTGTCTTCCTCAAGTTGTGAGCCTATCACTGCTTCTTCATGATCTAACATGGCTCAAACTCTTTCTTTCTCTCTAATCATGCTAAGCATTTTTCATAAGCTTGAACTCACTCTAGACTTTAGGTTTACTCTTTTTTTTTTTTTTTTTTTTTTTGCAATATTGCAAAACATAAGAATAGTGGAGTGTTCCAGAGAATTAGTATAGGATAATACACTGTTAACACTCTGAGTTAAATTGGTCTGGTTTGGTTGGGCCTAGAAGCTTGTTTGTTATGGCTCTGTTTCTTTGGAAAAATACTTTCTTCATTTCATAGAAGTCACTCAGAAAGAACTTTCTGAATGAGATGTTTACATGTTAGACTGCATATTTTTGCTCCTAGCCCCAGTCTACCAATTTAGCTTCTGAATCAGCCACAGAAAGCAAATGACTAGTCCCTTTCCCTTCATATTCATACAAAATACAGATTTCATCGCCTTTTATTCCTGAATACACAAAAAGCTTTCAATATTGAAATACCATGTGAATTTCCACTATAACAAATGGGCCAATTTAGCAATTCTGACTACGAGTTCATCTTTGATCTCATTTCCCCTTTCTGAGAGTTGTGTTGCCAAGTTAATGTTCCTTTGTTTGGTTTCCTTTTTTGGTTGAATTTCTCTTCTTTTCTAGTTTGGTTAACTTAGTGCCAAAAGATACAAGGCAAAACCGCCATGTTTCCGTGTTTATAGAGGTCACAAGAGCACAAGTCCAAGTAAAGAAATGTTTCAGTGGAGGGTCCTGCCTTATTCTCAGTCTTCATGATTCTGAAGATCTTGGGAGCTACAAGCAGATATATGGAATTTTAGTTGAGATTTCTGGGATTAGGAATAAAGACCTTGGACTGACCACAAAATGATCCATAGTATCGCTCTAAAACCCTAGCACAGATTCAGTTGTCTCAGGGTCATTTAGACCAGGAATAACCAAAATGATGTCTAGACTTCTGGAAAACAAACACCAAAGACTAAAATGGATCTTTGAACCCACTTTGAAACAAAACCTACGACCATCTGCTGACCTGGGGGCAACTGGCTCCGATTACCCTCTTGGCCTGTCACACTGGGGTCAAGGAAGTAAGACGTTCTCCCTTATCCCACATGTTACTTCCAAACCACTATTCCCCAGTGTTCTTGGGGATGGGTGGGGGGGGGGTTCCTTTTAGGGTCATGGAAGTAGAATACACTCCCAGAGTTTCCTATGGTCTTTTATTTCCTACTTCCTACCTACTGCTCCTTGCCCACAGACAACCTGGCCCCTGACTCATTTCCCTCTCCATTCCCTGTCCTTCATCATTCCAGAAGGACATCAGCATCCACAGGCATGACCAGTGTAACTCTCAGTAACTTAACCTCTTTGCCACAAATGATCTTCCTTTCATCCACTATCTGCCATTGTCCCATTCTAGACTTTGTCATCACCTGAAAAATTCCCTTTCCAAAATCACTTATTCAGGAATCCTTTGTGACCACACCCACATCTTCTCATTTCATCATGACCTCTAAAACCACTTGACTTCTTTAATCAAGCTGCTGATCCTCTTCTTTCTTCTCTTCCCTCTCTTTTCAAAGTTACATTTCACAGCTCATCATTTCACTAACACTCTTGCCACACTCTTGGTGATCCTCTATGCTTTCGATCACACCCATCTGGCAAAGGCCCCCATCTGGATGAAGGCTGCTATCTGCTTTCTCAGTGTCGGCATGCTGCTGGAGAAAGCCACACAGCAGGGCAGTTTGGTATCATCATAAATTCAGGATCATTGGCGACACAGTACCCCTCACCACTGCCCAGAAATCCTAGAACTTTTCCGAGTTTTTTGAGGTCAGCTTGTTCTCCTGCTCTTTACAACCACTTAAAAGTGACACCTCCTTCCGCTCAGTATTCTATTCACTCTCAGCACCTGAAAACTGAAGCCATCAGATGGGAACTCCCTCAATTTCTCCCTATCAAACCTGAAACCAGTGGCATCTACCCTCCACTCCTGAACTTTAGGAGATACCATTGTTCCTGCCTGATATTGATTCCTGCAACATGTCAATTCCACTGCCCTTTCCAAAGTCACCTATTAAGAGATTGAATTATGTACCCCAGAAAAACATGTTCTCAATCTTAACCTATTTCTGTGGGTATGAACCCATTGTGAATAGGACCTTTTGAAGATGTTATTTTTAGTTAAGGTGTAGCCAACTGAATCAATTTGGGCTTTAATCCAAATTACTAAGGTCCTTTATAAGCAAAATGAAATTCAGAAAAAGAGGGAGAAAGTCATAGGAAGAGCAAGAAACTGGAAGTTAATAGAACCCAGAAGAGAAGAGAGAAGGTGCCACCATGTACATTGCCATGTGACAGAAAAGCCAAGGATCAAGGATCACTGGCAGCCACAGTCTTTGGGGAGAAAACATCATCTTGCTGACATCTCAATTTTGGATTTCACCTAGCCAAATTTTGGATTCCTCAAAAACGTGAGCTTATAAATCTCCATTGTTTAAGCCAACCTACTGTATGGTACTTGTTTTAGCAGCTGAGAAACTAATACACCATCCTTTTCTCTGGATTCTCCTCTAATGGATTCTTCTTACCAATATTCAAACTTGTTTAAATCCCTCTCTATGACAAAGGAAATCATCCCTGGTTCTCATATTCTCCTCCAGTTATAACTTCCTCATCCTCCTCCCCTTCCTAGTCAAACCCTCCGAAGGAGAGGTCAGTATTTTCTTTTTTCCTACTTATTCCATAATCCACTCTAATCCATCTGGAATTCCCAACACTCCTTAGAAAACAGCTCTAACTTGTGACACCAGTGACCTCAATGACTTTTCAGTAGTCACCTAACTCAGTGGTTCTCAAATGGGGGCCATTTTTACTGTCAGGACGAATTTGGAAATGTCTGGAGACATTTGGTTGTCACGACTGGGGAGAAAGGTACTATTGGCATCCGGTGGGTAGAGACACCAGGGATGTCACCAACTATCCTGTAATACACAGGGCAACCCTCCATAGCACTTATCTGCCCCAAATGTCAGTAGCGCTGAAGTGGAGACATTCTAATCTAACTCGATCCCTACACAACCCTTGAAACTACTCACCTCTTCATTTGCTTCTGGGCCTCTGTCCTGCCACTCTCCTCGTTTTCCTCCTTCCTCTATCATCATCTCCTTTGGCAGCCATCTATCAATCCATGAGTCACTGCCTCCACTCCTTTGAGAGTTAACTCCTAGTTCTATGTTACTTCTCCAATATATTACTTCTGTCATAATTCTTGGGGATTTCCATATCAATATAAATGAGCTTTTGATTACCCATCCTTGCAGCTCTACCCTGTGTCAGCTCCTCATTCCAATGTTCACATCCCAGACCCTGACTTTATCAGCAACTGTAACTCCTCCCTCAATTATAAATATTGGATTCTACAACTACCACTTCCCATTTTTTCAAGTTCACTCTTGACAATACTCAAACTCCAAAAACTATCTGACCAACATTAGGATCCCACTGATTCTATATCTCACCCTCCTCCTGTCTACAACCCACCATCTCTTGCAATTACCCTGTAATCGCCTTACTTTTGTCTTGTTTTACTGTACTTATTTGGAGAAACACTGAAGTTGATTAAATCAAACTCTCTGCTACTCTGCACCTGCTACCCCAAGCTGAATTTGGATGCGGAAAGCCCACAACCATCATGACCACTAACTTCAAGCAGGCTCTTAGTGCTGATGGGCAACTATATTGCCCTTCCCAGTGCATTCACTATCCCACTCTTTTAGATGATTCTCTCACACACTCTCCTCTCTCTTCCTTCCTCACTCTCAGCTAATGACTTGCTTCCCTGATAAATGAGAAGCAACCAAGAAAAAACATCAGCAAGCTCCAACTGTCAAATCTACTGTCCTAATTCCACCTGTGCTCCAATACTCTGGCTTCCCTCCTACTGCTAAGAATGAACTGTCCCTATAGGTATGGCCAACCTCTCTGCTTATGGAACAGATCCCATCCCTTTATTGTCCTCTCAAGGACATCATTCCAGAAAGTCTTTCCTCTCACTCCTGCATTTTCAGATTCTCTCTCCTTACTGGATCCTTCTTGTCACCTTAAAAACAAACAGTAATTCCTGCCATCGTATTTATTTACTTTTTCATAAGTAAACGGCAAAAAAACTGTATTCACTCTAATTCCCCTTCCAGATACTACACCTTTTTCTGCATTCTTGTTCAGCAAAAAATCTTTGAAAGTATTGTCTGAATTCTGTGCATCCAATTCCCCTTCTCTCATTCTGCCTTGAATCCTCTTGCGCTGGTTTGATTCTGTCACGTACTCCATGAAAGACTGTTTTTTTGGGTCTGCTTTTGTGGGGGGCAGACCTACTGTGGGTGGGATCTTTTGATCAAGGTTGTTTCCATGGAGATATGACCTACCCAGTGGTGGGCAGGACCTTTTGATTAAATCATTTCCATGGAGGTGTGGCCCTGCCCATTCACGGTGGGTCTTAATTAGTTTACTGGAGTCCTTAAGAGAGCTCAGGGAGAGAGAGAGAGCTCAGAGCCTGACACAGACCCAGATGCTTGGAGAAGCTGAAAGAGATGTTTTGGAGAGAAGCTAAGATATGTAATCTAGAGTTTGCCCCAGAGAAGCTAAGAAAGGACTCCCAGAAGCTTAGAGAGAGAGACGGTCCAGGAGAAACAAGCAAGGACACAAAGGAGCTGAGACAGAGGAGCTAAGACAAAAGCCTAGAGACATTTTGGAAAAAACCATTTGAAACCAGAACTTGGGAGAAGAAGGAATAGCAGGTGTCACCATGTGCCTTCCCATGTGACAGAGGAACCGAATGCCATTGGCCTTTCCTCAGAGAAGGTATCTACCTCTTGATGCCATAATTTGGACATTTTAATGGCCTTAGAACTGTAAATTGTGAAGTAATAAACCCCCATTGTAAAAGCCAGTTCATTTCTGGTATATTGCATTTTGACAGCTTTAATAAACCAAAACACCTCTCTAATGAAGTTTTGATACTACCACCCAACTGAGACTTTTCTTATCAAGGTCTCCTCCATATTGCTAAATCCATTTCTCCATCTTCATCAGTAGCGTTTCGTCTCTCCCTCCTACTTTGTACTCTTCCTTCACTTGGCTTCCAAGACTCCCTTGGTTTTCCTCCTACCTTGCAGTTTCCTCCTCCTCAGTCTTCTCTGCTGATTCTTCCTTATCTCCCTGACCTGTAAGCATAGGCACCTGCAGGTCTCAGTTCAGGATCTGTTCTTTACAGATGCTCATTCCCTCGCTTCTCTCATTCAGTACCTTTAAACATCATTTGCGTGCTGACAATTTCCAGATCTCTAGCTGGACCCCTCTCTCAAACTCTTTTAGCTCCAGATCTATACATCCAACTGCATAACAACATCTCTGCTTTGATGTCTCAAAATTTACATATCCAGTACAAAATTGTGATTTTCCTCTGCACACTCTCCACCCAAACTGCTCCTTCCATGGTCTTCCAGGTCAAAAACCTTGGAGTCATTCTTGACTGCTCATTTTCTCACACCTCACATCTGATCATCAACAAATCCTATTTATTCCACTTTCAAAATACATCCAGAATTTGAGTATGTCTCATGACTACTATACCTAACCTAACGCTCAGGACCATGCCACCATCATCTCTTACTTAGATTCCTAAATAAGTTTAATAGCTCTCCCTGTTTCTGTCTCTGCTCCCCACCCCCCCACCCCCCAGTCTGTTCTTAATACAGCCAAAGTGATCTTGTTAAAACATAGGTCAGGTCACATCACCCTGCTCAAAACCTTATCTTCCAAAAGCTTACCCTCCAATGACTTCCCAACTCAGAGCAAAAGCAAAGTCTTTAAAATGGCCTAATAAGTCTTCCCTTGACTGGCTTGAGTACCTACTGTCCTCCTTCATCTTCTTTCTACTCCAACCACACTGGCCTTCTTACATTTCCTCAAACATACCATATGCTCTCCCACCTCAAGACCTTTGTTCTTGCTACTTCTTTTGCCTGGAAAGCTCTTCCTCCAGATTTCTAAATAACTTATTCCATCACCCCTTTTGGATGTTTTCAGTTGTCAACTTCTCAATGACATATGCCCTGAATACCCTATGTAGAGCTGCAATCACTCCCCTGCTCCACACACACACATACACACGCACACAATCCCTATTTTATTTTCTCTAAAGTACTTATCATCACCTGACATGCTATATTCATTTTATTTTTTTCTGTTTTATGTCTGCTCCACTAAAATGTAAGCTCCACTAAAATGTAAGCTCCACAAATGCAGGGATATATATATATTTTTTTCCATTTGTTCACTACAGTGCCTAAATCAGTAGACTTCAAACAAATATTCATTGAATGAATTAATATTTTGAGTCTTCCTTGGAATCACATAGTTTCACTTGCTTAAAGATAATCAAATTCGAATTTCAGGGAGGGACTCAAGTATTTTCTGTAAAGCAGTATCTTCCTTCAAAAAGGGAGCCAGTTACAGAAAATCCTTAATGTAGATAATGACTCTTCAGACATCCTTCTCTCTTCATAACCATGGTCTTCCAGGTCAAAAACCTTGGAGTCATTCTTGACTGCTCATTCTCTCACACCTCACATCTGATCATCAACAAATCCTATTTATTCCACCTTCAAAATACATCCAAAATACATCAAAATACAATCAGAATTCTGGATGTATTTTGAAGGTGGAATAAATAGGATTTGTGAATGAAGGGGGACCTATATTGGCTCCACTTTAATATTCATCCTCCAGAGTCTACTTTTCTAGTTTAGTCTTTCTAAATCCTGTGGTTTCTTATCATCTTCCCTGGCTTATCCTATTATAATCCGAATACTCTTTTGCCAGCCCAAACTCTCTAATGTTTACTCCAAATATGGTAGAAACTGAACAAAGAAAAACATCATCAAGTGGCATGAGATAAGAGATGGTAAAAATCTTCCTGCCTCTAAAAAGCAAGGAAAGTTAAATATAAACCTGAAGTTTTGGAACAGTTTGAAAAGGGGGTATTATTACTAGCGAGACTCAGATCACAAAATACAATTTCCTTGGCCTCCTCTTTTCTTCCATTATGTGCTTTCATGTTGACTGCAACCTTGCTTCTATCCAGGGCACCATCTCCCAGCTTGCTGCAAGGAGATTCACCACTGCTAGAGCAGAGCCCTTCCCCATACCCCACCCATCACCCTGTGTGCTCAGAGGTCAATGTCAACAGAGGCAGGGTTTCTAGAAAGAGCCTGACCTCTTCTCAACCCCCTCACCCCACATGGACCCCCCTTAATCCCCTATTTTTTTCTACTCCTTGAGACCTGAAATTAATCTAAGGTTCACTGGGCCAGCCATGACTACCAACCCCTGCACTGACCCCTCAGATCTCCTTTTCTCTTAACCAGATCTGGGGTTGGGGGCACTGGGTAGAGTTGTTGCACAACAACCTTTATCAGCTCCATCACCATGCAGATGACTCCTTATCCTCGCTTCTAATCTGTTACTCTGCCTACTTCTGTAGTCTCTGCTTCTAAGTCAACTCTGCAAGGTTATCTGGGCCTCTGGTACTCAGCTCCCAGCCTCACTCTGGTCAATCCCCTTCTCAGGCCTGATGTCTCAGCTGTTTGCAGGGTCCATGCCCCAGAATGACAGTCACAACTCACATGGTTCCCAAGCACCTGGCCAAGTGGCCATTCCCCGACCACACCCACCTTGAACTGACTGATTTGAAAATTAGGTCTTACAAGTAAATCATAGTTCATCGATACAATGGAACTGATAATGTTAGAGAAAAAAATAATAAGGTTATAGAAGAAAAACAACATTTATCATGATAAAATGTTAAGTATATAAAACAGGCTACAAAACAGGATGTGCAGTTTGACTTTCACTGTATTGAAAGAAAATCTGGACTAAGATTGAGAGTTTCCCACCATAGCAAGACCACCAAGTTACTCTCTCTGAGGCCAGCATTTAGTCAGGTTCCTTTCACCTTGATCCCCACCCACACCTCCTCCTTACCTCGGAGCGGGTGTCTAGTTTCAACATGTCAGCTCCTCACAAGCTGTGTTACCAAGAACTCATGTACCTTGCACCCACATCTCTGTTTGTCCCCTTAATGTTTCAGCATAGCTCAGTTAAACTCACTCGCCTCAGACTGTAGAGTGGAATGGGAGGTGGAGAAGAATAACACAGGTAAGTGGGTCACAGACCGTCAATGGACAAACTCTGTCGCAAGCTAGTGGTGGAGAAGCCAGTGTGGGCTGCCGTCTCCAAGCCACAAAGGGAGTTCACAATGGCATTTATTTGCCCATTATTTACATGGAGTATACAGCAGTCACATTACAGTTATCTAGCTGTGAAGGAGAACCTCAGTTTGCTATCATGTCTGTGACCAAGGCTATTCCAACTAGCACTGCTCTCTGAGGCCCTGTTTCAAATGAAAGAAAAGCAGGAATTCTGCAGGAAATAAGCTAATGATAAGCATTTTTTTTTTTTATTCCCATTGGCCAAACTATATAAATACACTCTGTTGTATAAAATCACGAGGCTCTTGGTCCTTCTTGAATCTGAATTATTTGAGGATAAGGCCTCAGTAAACATGGTCTATGCCGTACTTTATTTCAGTTCAACTCTGCAAACTGCAGCTGGACCTTCCACAAGGTCAGAAAGGAAGATGATAATAAAATACCTTTTTTATTCCTGCTCCTTTTATTCTCTTCAGTCTTCTTTCTGTTGTCAATTTTACTTAGCCTTTGGCTTCTTTCGTCCCCAGGTTTGTATTACCATCCCCTGCTTCTGCATTAAGAAAGCTGGTTTAAATCAACTTACCGGGTTTTGTCCCAGCATTTGCCTAGTCTGCTTGGCTACATGACTAGAGCCATCCATCGACCAGTGCTGTAATCTTCTGTTACAAAAACGGCTACCCTTACAATATAATGTCTGATTCCCTCGAGTGCGCTATTCTCCAGGCACCTTTTCTGCATCTCATGTTTGTTTACCATGGAGACACCAGTTTGAGTAATATATGTTTACTATGGAACAGAGAGGACATTGGCTATACTGATGCTGAGAACAAAATACAAGCAGCTATTTAACAAAAACACAAGCAGCTATTTACAAGCTACACAGAACGTGGCATGTAATGATCATGAGATGTGTAAAAATCCACAATGCAGAAGAAGATCACAGTTTCCTTCAGAAACATGGTGTAAACACACAATTAAGAGACAGACCAATAGCCAGGACACAGAAACCTGATATCAGCTACACGTAAAGGCAAATCGTCACTAGTAACTTGCATTCTTACAATTCCACCAATGTGGTCTGAAAAATGACTAGATATTCTCAAGGCACGACAGACAAAATATAATTTAAAAATGGGGATCTCCCCATTTTGAGTGAGCTCAGATTTTATAAATTTTATTTTACTGTGGTAAAATATCTTACTTTGCCATTTTAACCATTATGTACAATTAAGTGGCATTAACTACTTTTACAGCTATGCTATCATCACCATCATCCATTACCAAAACTTTTCATTACCCCAAACAGAAACTCTGTACCCATCACACAATAACTCCCCATTCTCCCCTACCCCAGCTCCTGGTAATCTCTAATCTACTTTCTCTAAGGTGGTGCTTATTCTTGATATTTCATATTAGTGGTGTCATACAAAACCTGTCCTTTCCGATTAATTTTTAAAACAAATTTCTCAATAGGGTAAAAAATTATCCTGTGATCCTTGAGTTTTGACCCTGGTCATTCTAGCTTAGACTAGTCAATCTTCACACCTTGCAAATGGAAATATGGTAGTCAAGAAGTTAATGTTGATGCAGAGCTTCCATTTGGGGTGATGGAAAAGTTTTGGTAACAGAAACATGGTGACAGTAGCACAACATTGTGAATATATTTAATACCACTTAATTGTACACTTGAAAGTGGTTAAATTATTAGTTCTAGGTTGTAAACATGTTATCAGAATAAAAATAAATTTAAAAACCCATAGGTTATAATTGTGCCTAAGTATCTCCTCCCGAATGCCTCTTTGTTGCTCAGATGTGGCCCTCTTCTCTCTAGCTAAGCCAACTCAGCAGGTGAAATCACTGCCCTCCCCCCTACATGGGATCTGACACCCAGGGGTGTAAAGCCCCCTGGCAATGTGGAATACGACTCCCAGGGAGGAATCTAGACCCAACATCGGTGGGATACAGAACATCTTGACCAAAAGGGGATGTGAAATGAAATGAAATAAGTTTCAGTGGCTGAGAGATTCCAAAAGGAGCCGAGAGGTCACTCTGGTGGGCACTCTTACGCACAATATAGACAACCATTTTTAGGTTCTCTAATGAATTGGAATAGCTAGCAGTAAGTATCCAAAACTATCAAATTACAACCCAGAACCCTTGAATCTTGAAGACAATTGTATAACAATGTAGCTTATGAGGGGTGACAATGTGATTGGGAAAGCCATATGGACCACACTCCCCTTTGTCCAGTGTATGGATGGATGAGTAGAAAAATGGGGGCAAAAAAAAAAAAAAAAAAGGACACAGTGTTCCTTTTTACTTTAATTGTTCTTTTTCACTTTAATTTTTATTCTTATTACTTTTGTGTGTGTGGTAATGGAAATGTTCAAAAATTAATTTTGGTGGTAGACGCATAACTATATGGTGGTACTGTGAACTGATTGCACGCTTTGTATGACTACATGGTATGTGACTATATCTCAATAAAATTGAATTCTTAAAAAAAAAAACAGAAATGTATAACACAAGGAGTGAACCCCAATGTATACTATGGACTTTAGTTCATAATATAATTATAAAAATACTGTTTCATCAATATAATAAAGGTACCATGCTAATGCAAAATGTTTATAATAGAGAAACCTATGTGTATGTTGGGGGATGGGGCAAGAGATGGGAACTCTACTTTCTGCATGATTCTTCTGTAAACTTACAACTGCGCTAATAGATAAATAAAGAAATTTAAAAAGAAAAAATTAATGCTGAAGTTGAAGGAAGATTACTAGTATATCTGCACTGCCTGTGGCAAAGGACACTGCTGAGGCATGCCAGTCTCAAACATTATAATATACTACTATCTGTTCTTGAGAAAAATACTTTTATTTTCACAAAAAGAATTGGTATGAACTGGGTATGTGTTTACCAAGCACACCAACACGTACTGTGCACAGTTCTTTTTAGATCAGGTATGTGGTGTAAAGAGTATCAACAAAAAGCAGTTTAATAAATAACAGAACAAAAAAGGGGACATCTCTATGGGTTTGTACTAATATCATACTCAAATGTGAATTATCTCTGTCAGTTCTGCTTTTGGGCTCTCACTGCAGAAGTAAGAAAAACCACAAAACTGCTCTACTTTGAAATGCAAGAATAATGGTGAGCATTCACAATTTTCCTTCACTGAAAATCTCATTGAATATAATACGGAAGTCATTGAATACCATGTCTTTCTATTATGTCCAAGTGATTTTCACAGTAGGCAATCTGCTAGTACACCACAGGCGCCCCCACACTTCGAATAAAATGGCACTGTGGATACAGTTTTATGTGAGATCCCTTTTCAGTCCAAAGTTACTGTCTAGTTTCCTTACTCTTGGTTGAACTGAGAGGGCAACCCATAAAGAGCTGAGTGAGAATAGGAAAAGCACATAATGAGTTCCTTTTCTGGCTTTATCAATAATACGGTTGTGCTCTTCCAAGTACAGGAGTGGTGACTGTATATCACACTTTGAAAGTAAACCAATAAAGATTTCCGCATTGCTAATGTGGTAGACAAGCCATTTGCAGCAGGGGACAAAAATCAGTAAGTCTAGGTGGATCCTGGCCATGTTTTTCCTACACATCTGGTGCAATATGGTACAAGAGTCAGAGAAACGTTGCATTCCAACATCCCTCTCCAAATGAGACTAATATAAAATCTATTAGTAAGGACATTTTGCACAAGGCATCCTATGTGCTTAATTTTCTTTAAACAAGACATTAATAAAATCACAGTAGCATCTAATAAGATTTTTAATTCCTTAAGGGTAGGAACCATGGCTAATCTTTAATGAGTCTAATTTAGTGGGAGCATTTAGTTCCCCTCTTGGTAGGAACAACCAACAGAATATTCCTAACCCTACAAGATACCTATATAAACTGTAATACTGAAGGCTCCGGAAGGAAATGGGAATCAGTGCTAATGACTAGCATTGGCCAATGTACTTATACGTGCTCAGTGAAGACTACTTTACAAAGTTGCTATCAGCAGAAATTGACAGTAACGGCATCAACAAAGGAAGGGGGAGTCTTGGAAACATGATGCTATTTTACTGCAGAATGAGTTCCCATTTGCTATTACATAGTGGTATGAAGAAGGAGCCTACAGAGCATGATGCTGGGATATTGTAGTTCAGTAACACATTCCTCAGGGACCTGTGTCAGGCCTAACAGCCACTGATGGCAAGAATTTATAAAAAATTCTCCATTTTAGGAAAAATCTCAAAGCAACACAAATATAAGATAGATTAGGGGTACTCACAAACTCCGGTGTTCGGAAATCTGGTTGACTCTCCAGTGATCGAAAATTGGAGACAACTGTCTGTCCAAGGTTTTCCAACACTAAAATAAATAAATAAATATAGCATGAACTTTCACTGACTCATAGACTTTTTTGCTTTTAAACCAGCAGCACTGGGTTAACAACCATATTTAGCATTTGTGATGCCCTTAGAGGCTTACATTATTTAATACTTTCAGCTCTCAGGAACACTCAAAATCTTCAGCAGCTGTTTCATCTATAGGACAACAGCATGGGTTGGAGGATATTAGGTCTTAAAATGCTGTAGGCATGGAAAATCATTTGGCTTCTATGTGGAAGGACATAGGAACTAAATGTTATAAAATGTTTTCTAAGGAATGCTGTTATTGATGTTCTTTTTTTCTCTTGCATCTTGGGGAACTGATATGGAGCCATGCAGGGTAGCAATTTTCTGTTTTAAAATTTGTGAGAATAGTGCTATCTGACAGAAGTATAATATAAGCCACATACATAATTCTGAATTTTCTAGTAACCACATTAAAAAAAAAAAAAAAAAGAAACAGGTGAATTTACATTTAATAATTTATTTTTATAATCCAATATAGTCAAAATACTGTTTGAACATGGAATAAATACACAAGTTATGAATAATATATTTTACTTCCTTTTTCTACTAAGTCTTAGAAATCCAGTGTGTATTTTCCACTCACAGCATATTTCAACTCAGGCTAGCGACATTTCAAAAGCTCAATAGCTACATATAACTAGGGTTACCATATTGGACAATGCAGTGGTCCAGGGATAGAAGAACCAAACCCAGAATGTGGGCAGATTTGTAAGACATCAGTCTTATCTTATTAAAAAGTTAATGACATGAATAAAGTAGATTGTTCCAGATTAAAAGATTCTGAGACAGCAAAATAGCCATCTGCAGTGTACAGCTATGGAATGGAAATGGTTTAAATAAACCAGATGTAAAGTCATTTCTGGAAAAAATTTGAATATGGATTAAGTGTTAGATTATATCAAGGAATTATTTTTAATATTGGTAAGTATGACAATAGAATTCGGCTAGGTAGGAAAATATTCGTCCTTACATAGATTTAAATAAACATTTTAAATATTTAAATATTCTTAAATATTTAAATAAGTTTAAACAAGAATTAAGTGTTTGAATTTAAATAAAATTCTTATTTATCAACAAGTCCAGCTTCTTCAACAAGTCAATGGCATTTAAATAGAAGGCTGTTACAAGTTTAAAGAGACCTAAGGGACATTGCAACAAATAGCAATACGTAGTCCTGGACTGCATCCTAATCCGAATCAATCAGTTCTTTTTTTAATTCATTTTTATTGAGATGTATTCACATACCATACAGTCATCCATGGTGTACAATCAGCTGTTCATCCTACCATCGTATAGTTGTGCCTTCATCACCCCAATCTATTTTGAACATTTCCCTTACACCAGAAAGAATCAGAATAAGAAAACAAAAACAAAAGCAAAAAAGAACATCCAAATCATCCCCCCATCTCACCCTATTTTTCATTTAGTTTTTGTCCCATTTATCTACTCACTGTGATCCATAGGGTTTTCACAATCACACTTGCACCCCTTGTAAGCTACATTGTTAAACAATTGTCTTCAAGAATCAAGGCTACTGGGTTGGAGTTTGATAGTTTCAGGTATTTACTTCTAGCTATTCCAATACATTAAAACCTAAAAAGTATTACCTATATAGTACGTAAGAATGTCCACCAGAGTGTGGACAAATCAGTTTTAATGGACATGTTTTTAAAGGTAGAGAGATTTGAATATGGAATAAGTATTAAATTATGTTAAGGAATTACTTTTAATTTCATTATGTATGAATGAGGTTATCTTAGTTCTACAGGGACACGATTTTTTGTTTGTTTTTTTTAACGTATACTAATATTTAAAAGAAATCCGAAAGAGGCTTTTGTGAAAGAGAACACTGGGTTCCTCTTGGTCCACAAGTATCTCCTTCAGTGGCCCAAAAGAGGAAAGCTGAGTATTTATATGGGACATTCATTAAAGATCTAAGTGATTGTTTACAAAGTCAAAATCGCACATTTAAGCCAATTCAGTATCAGTCCTTAGGTTTGGCACCACACTGAGAAGCATCCCGGTATCTGGATTAGATTGTGAGTTCAGGCACAATCTAGGAAAAACACCTTTATTTCTCCCCTATTTCACATCATTGTATGCCTACGATCGGAAAGGAAATGCTGGTAGAAATGACTGTTTTTAAAAACTGAATTCCTCAGAGGACGCCCTGCATGTGAACCAAAGCAGAAACAGGAAAACAGATGAGGCCAGCAAAGTCTGAAGAGCTGCAACAAAGCCAAAATTAAGGAGCTTGCCTCTGAGATCTCCAGGAGGGTGACAGCAATTACTGCACAGTCTGTTTCACTTAGAGTTGTAACCTAATAAACCGGTTATTCCAATATCACAACAACAGTTGTCCAAGATAATTACATTCCACAGACCACCTTTAAAACTTGTAAAATGTACTTATGTACTAGGCTATAAGATTATGCTGTAAATTGGCGCTTGCAACCTAGTTTACATTTGGAAGAAAAGACCTAACCTTTTTATAGCCCTGAGATAGATACTGAATAAACTATACCTTGTTATTTATGATACATTGTTTTTTGGCAATATAAGCAAGTCAATGAAACATAATACTGTAGATTTTTTTTAAATGAGTATTATAAATCTGATGGAGTGACGTGACTTTTATATCTTATCTGGATGCCTTTATGATTAGATACCCGATTTATCTATTACATATCTGGGGTCAACAGACAGGACAGAGTTACTGTGGTTGATTTTTTTTCTTTAAATGAAAGAGCAGGCTTAAGAAAGTACGCATTTTGCTTAAAGACAGAAGAACAAGATGTATTACCCAGATATTCTATCCAAGTAAAGCATCTATGCAGCTTTGAAAAGATTTGTGAGAGAAAATAAATACAGAACTATTTATAGTTTTTATTATTCCGCGTAATGGAAACCAACAGATTCACTGGTTAATGTCAACACAAAGGAGAAACTAAATTTAAGTGAATAGAAACAGAAAAGGCTTTACTGAAACATCATCTAGGTAGAACAAAGCAGCAGCTGTTGCTCTGATGACCTAATTTAGTACTGAGAAGCAAATGATTTATGATGCTAATATGATAATTATACTTCCACTACCGAGGAGCTCCGGTTATGGTTTAATATTCTCATTTCTGGTAATCTAACACAGCTGAAAAAGTTCATTTCTCAGCAAAAATAAAATAGTCAAAATCAAAGTGACATTTTGAGGGCATTTTATTAAAATGGGAGCAAAACCAGGAAAAAAACATTCTGAAAAAGCAAATATGTTAATTTTCTTTCTTTATATAAGCACTTTTTTTTCCTCAATGTAATATTTTGATATATATTTTTAGTATTGTAACTATGCCTCACTTTATACAATAGAATCACTACCTTGACTGGCGCTGGATTAATATAATTTTAGCACTTGGAATATAAAAAGTATTTGACCTCTATGTTATCTGTTCATGCAAAGACTGACTAAAGAAAGGACTGAGTAGTAGTTATTCTAATCTGGTGAATGAAACTTTGGCCTTGACCTGCCAGTGGAATTCTGTATGGACGCAGGATGAAGGTCAGGTTCAACACACATTCATCACCTACTTATGTTTTGCATAGACATTGTGCTATGGGGCTTTCAAGAACTGGACAAGGTTCTCTCTTTTTGAGAAAAAGAATTAGAGACACAACAAATGTTGACTTCAGTGTAAGCGCCATAATCAGTAAGATTCATGGAGTTTTGTAAGAACACTGAAGAAAACACTATACATGTCTATTGAACAATTAACTGTAGGTAACGATCAAATAATTGAGGATTTAAGTAAAAAGAACAGCACTCAAGATCTACTTTTCCTAAATTTGATAGCAATTAATCATATAACAGAAATGAAAGAATATGTTTTAAAATCTTTATTAATGCAGTAAGAAAATTAAAGCAATACAGTCCTTGGTGGTGGCTATTCTGTTTAATGGGTTAATAACAGTGTTGGACCTCACCAGAGAGTTGGACTCACATGAACACTCACCTATCAATTAGAAACAGAGTAACTGATACTACTTATTACCCTGATTGTAAAATAGGGAAATAACTTTTATAACAAAGCTGATTGAGACATACATAAACTGACCAATAAAAAGAGTCTGTTATCTACAATTTTATAACTTAGACCACTTATTATGATCAGAAAACACAAAATGACCTATTAGGAAATTCATGGGTAACAACCAAAAGCACCTGACAAGCAGTGCTCTGGCAATAAAGATAATCAGAATTAGGCATCTACACTATCTAACTTAGAGCACCATGATGGCAGGTGGTTGGCTCCAACTGACAAATTTATTATAGTGACTGGTTGCCATTAAAATTATGAACGATATAGTAAACACATGAGAAAGAGTGTGTAAAAATAAACCAGGGCCTAGTGCAAAGGGCACTGGGTGTGGACTAAGGGGATTTGGTTCAAGTCCTGATTCTGCAACCTCTTAGCTGCATGATCCTGGGTGATCATTTGTTCTCAGTATCTGAAGGCTGGTGATAACATTACCAGCCCTGCTTATCCTGCTTATCCTGCTTATCTCACAGGGTTGTGCAGAAGACACAGATGACAATTCAAACACATGTTGCAAAAAATAAAGTACTAGGTAAACATAAATTAAGTACACACACTCAATGACATGAAGAAATGGAAATGGAAATTCACTGTGTGTGTACCTGGCACTTGTAAATGTCAGATTTTATTTAGTTCTATTTTAATTCCCATTTTCAGAGATGAAAACCACCAGAAATGGCAGAAAGGGAATCTGAATGTGTCCAATTCCAAAACTGTACATCTTTTTGAATAAACGAATTTGCCTCTTGAGCTGCTGTGAAAAATCCCAGGGGCCCACTGATGTCAAAAAAAGTTGATAAGGAATTACAATAGCATTTTAAGAAAAAATCAAGAAAGTATTAGCATATAACTGCTTCAATATATAACCAGATAGAGATATAACATCCTGATAAACAAGCAATGAAAAATACAATGCAGTAGAACTTACTGATACAGCTGCCACAATTAGAAGAACTAATGGAAAAGCCCCACAAAATAAACAATCAGATACAGTATCAGGCAAGTGACTAAAAACATTCATGTTCTAGGGATGGAGCTAAGCGATGCCAGTACAAATGCTAAGATGAAGAAGGTATAGAAAGTGCCTTCAGGAATTCCACCATGTTCATATATACGGTTTGAGAGGGATGTCTAATGATCTGCCAGGCTGTCTTGTACCTGACACTGTCTTCTCTCAGTTGACTTGAAGTCTCTGTAAACTGTATCTCAGCAAACAAGCCATGTTTGACCTGAATGCCAAGACTCACAAGTCACTAGAATAAAAGCAACCACATGCTGGAGCCACTGTTTCCCATCATGCCATGATTATTCCAGATATCATGCCCAGCCTGCCAGTCTAACTCCCCTCATCACTTACAGCTGCCTAGCCCCCAACCATCCGATAGTGGTCATATTTGACCTCCCAGTTCCAGTGTCTCTCTGGTATTAGTTTAATAGGACCTACTGTATTTTGGTGTTAATTAGGGGAAATGCTACTTCCTATGTTATCAAGAAGTTGAGATTTAGAATCCCCTTATAATGAGATTCTAAAATGGGACCATTCAAAATGTCACTAATGAAAATAAAATTAATAATGAAACATAAAACAGAAAGACAGGAGAGTTTTTACCAAGGCTTAGATGGATATGTTTTCTCTCATGGGGCAGTGGACTGAGAATCGCAGACCTCTACCTCGTCTACTTCTGTGGCTTCAGGCCCAGCACTGAATAAGCCTTAGTTTCCCCATCAACATAATGTAGATTATCATACCTACTTCAGAAGGTCATATGGAGAATAAATTAACTCTCACATATGAATGTGACTTGGAAACTGTTAAGTACTATATAAATATTGGCTATTATTTTTACTTCAGTCTTGAATAAGTTTTGGCATCCTTAACCTTGTTAAGGCATCTATTTTTCCTTCTGACATTCTGTCTTCTTGAATACCCCTGCCAATCATTCTCTTTTTTAAAAATAGTAAACATAGGAAAGAACAACACTAATTTAGGAAAGTTTTGGAATGGCCTCAATGTCTTAAGCACCATTGGCTACTTCTTTTCAATGCAAAGAAATGTGAATCAGTAAATGTTTTGCCTCACTTTTTGAATCTGGGTGGATCAATATCTTACTTCCACTTGTAACTAACATGTGAACTCAATCACTGTAAATATTTTAAATGAAAAAAATATGGCAGTCTCTTCTAATCATTTTTTGAAATGCAAATTCCACATTCAAGTAAGTTCATGGTTTCCATTAGTTTTTTGTTTTTCCCATCTTGAGAAAGAAGAACTTTCTCTTTTTAAAACAGATTATTCTGGAAGTGGAAGAAATAGGAGCTTAAATGGGAAGAAAAAGGGAAGTACAACAACAACAACAACAAAAATCTCCATTTAAGAAGATGTAAACTTTGTAGGGTAAGAAAATATCTGATTCCTGGTGGCTGGGACCCAGGAATAGTCAACAGGCAATTTAGAAAATTAATAATCATAATGCAGGGGAAATGTTTAAAACTCTTGTCCCCAAAGGTTCCTCCTGTTGTGCTTCCCTTCTTGAATGAACTATTGATCTATTGATCTACCATTGATCCCAGTCAGAGGCTAGGGCAATCCTGGACTTTTCTCTCTCCTTCCTTCTTGACATTTTGTCAGTCACCAAATTTTATCCTTTTTTTATTTTCAACCTCAACCTAAAGTTCTTCTACCTGGAATGCACAGCCTCCCAATCCCCATTTTACCCTTTCTTCAAAACTTTTTTTACAATATCACCACTTAAGTGCCAGATTGAGTTACTTGCCTCAGCTTCAGCTCTCACAACACTTTGTATGTCTAGGGAAATTTTACACATCACTCTAGGAGGAATCCAAAATTCAATTATATAGAATGCAGGGTTGCATTATTAGTTATCAAAATACAGAATTTTTTCACCTGGTCTTCCATTAGAATGTAGAAAAAAGAAAAAAATGAGTGATTATTGTAAGCAAAATTTGCAACTTACACTCAACAGGTCCCAAACTGTCATATGGTGGTTACTTTCTCACAACTGCCCACTATCACAGAAGGTAAAAAGCTGGAAGAAAGATAGATGTCCATCTCTGGTATCACACTGTCAACAAGTAATGTCTGGTCATTACTTGTTTTTCTTTTCTACTAGTCCATCAGCTCCTGGAGAGCAGGGAACTGTCTTACTCTACTTTGAAATGATACCTAGATGCTCAATAAACGTTTGGTAAACGAACAGGTGAGTAAACGAATGAATGATGGAATGAATAACAAGCTCATTGTCACTCCAGAAATGTTACTAGTGGTCTCCAATTCCTTTGTCAGAATGCAATTTAATTACGTATGTAGTGGTAAGAAAGTTTTTCCAGACACATGTTATGTCGGGCTAGACTGAGACATGTCCACACAAAACAAGCTAATGTGGTGTTTCCTTCAAGATGACATTGTGCAAATACTGGGGCAACATTTATATATAGGAGGGCATTCTGTCAGTCTCCCCTCAGCTCCACCCACTGCTCCAGCAACTTGGCAAACCAGCACATGCTCCTCAGCAGAACAAAATACTCAGGGACCCTTCAGTGGGTCCCTTGGGGGTCTTACCCTCCCATTCATACCCCAAGTGGCAACTCTGAGGATTTCTTCCATCCACAGATAGCAATCTCCCTGAGAAGAGTTCAAGTAACCACAATATTCTCCATTTACTTACATGTCCTGTGAAATTTAGTGTTATTTTCACTCTTCTTATAAACTACCTTTTCCTGTTCTTGCGGCCCTCAAACTCCGGAATAATTCAGCTCTAAATTATACCTAAGTTAAACACATCTCCTTTTGAAGAGCAGGGAACAACACATTACTCATTCTCCCACCCCAAACAGATCAGCTAATGCTTTTTCCAATCACAAACTTACCAGATTCACACTGAATTAGTTTATTTACCATTGAAATAAACTTTTCATTCATTTTTCAAAAATTAACATTTAACAACATTAACAATAATCCATCATATAAACAGTGATTTAATTTTACTAAGTTGGTGCCATTTTTTAAAGCTTGGCTAAGAGAGTTGATGTTCTATAAAGGACAGATGGTATTAACTACCAAATTATTTTCCAATAACATCTCTAAAAGCTATCACTATCACTTAACAATCCACCCATCCAGGGTTCCTAAGACCTACAGGGCTCCCAGTTGGACACCACCCTGCATTTGCAATTGGCTGTGGTTTCAGCTGAAATTTAGTTCTAGCCATTGACCTGTCAGTTCCCAGATTGTAATGACTGGACATGCCCTGGGAATAAAAGAATTCACCACTCTTAGATTTCTGTTGTCTTTAAACTTAAGAAACCTTTGAGTCATGATCCAGTGCTTAACCTACCAGAGTAGCTGGGATTTCAAAATCGTTCTCTGAAGCCTAGGAAGGGTGGGGATATAAAAATGCAAGAAAAAAAAACTATGGGTCCACGTTCCCTCATCCAAAACCTTTGAAATCAGATGAGTTTTAGAATTCAGAACTTTTTAGAATTTAAAAAGTAAATACTTCTGACATGTATATACTGAATACATAAGCATGGAGTCTGGGACAGCAGAGCCTGGAACAGACACTCAAACATGTTCATATTTCTGCAGCTTAACATTTGAAAAGTCACTCTAAGGGGGATAAATAAAAAATACAAATAGCCTCATGTTGGTCAAGGTCAGGTTCACCAAATGAGTTCAAGTATGTCAAGTTTTGCAATCAACTGAATTATAAAAAAAGTTTTCCAGCATTTTTGGATTTTTGAACTGTAGATAAGGGATGGTGAATCTTTAACTAAGAATGGATTCAGAGGTGATGTCATCAACATGACAACGTAAACAGCTACTGAAAACTTCTCTCCAGAGATTCAACAACAAAAAAAGGACAATTCTGAACTGTTTGAAACTCTGGAGGAGGATATAGACTGGAGAAGGACCCTGCAAACACCAAACTGAAGAAAGAGAAGAAGTATCAGGTAGGAATCTTCCATCCCAGACCAGTCAGTCCTCTCCCTTCCTGTGCACTTGGTCTCAGTGTGGGAAAGGCACAGAATCAGCAGATGGGACCCCTCCCACCAGGGACACAGTCTAGAAAATCTCTCACAGTAGTGAGATGTACCCCCACCATTTGAAGACCTGGAGGCAGGGGAGGACATTTCAAGGCGAGGTCAGTGAGGGACAAAGAGACTCAGAAAACATGGAAAGAGACTGTGTCTCCAGCCCTGATCTGAAAGCCCTTCCGTTGAGGAAGCAGCAGGAGCGGCTGTTTTCTTGTCTTGGGGACGGCTGGAGCACTGGGTAAGCTAAAGGAGTACTTTGCCACAAATGGAGCCCCACATCGAGCCAGATTTTGGCCAACAAAGTGACAGTGTAGGAATCCCACAGTTTTAGCTCACTTGGGTAGATGTAGCCTGTGCTCAGAGGCAAACCAGCCTCTGAGGATGATTAAGTTACCAAAGAGTACCATCTGCTGAACAGTTCAGAAGGGGTAAGGGAAGTGAAATATTTTTTAAAAGATACTCCAGATCCTTTATTAGGACCACAGGAGCTCGTCTGCATGCCCTGTATGGAAACCCAGCCCTGTTCTAGCTGAGAAATATGGGAGATCCAACTGTTAAAGCAGGGCTCTAAAACAAACCCAGGTCTTGCTGGCTTTGAAAACAGAGCACCACTGGAAGCCAGCACATTTGTATTACCACACACAGTTAAGTGGCTGGGGTGCCCAGAGCCTACCTCCCATCCCTGTAGCAGGCTACAGGGGGTGCCTGATTTTGGGGGGGAAGACAACTGGCCAGCAAGAGAAACAAAGAAAAGATATAGATCAAAGAAAACCAATAAGAAAACCCTAGGCAAAAGAGAGAAAGCAACCCCCAGAAATAATCAATAAAATCAGATGCCTAGACAGCAAAAAAAATCACAAGCCACACCAAGAAACACCAAAATATGACCCAGACAAAGGAGCAAACTAACACCTCAACTGAGATTCAGGAGTTGAAACAACTAATTAAAGATGCTCAAACAAATCTTCTAAATGAAATGAATGAGTTGAAAGAAAACGTGACAAAAGAGATGAAAGATATAAAGAAGACATTAGGTAACCATAAGAAAGAATTCAAAAGGTTGAAACAACAAATGGCAGAAATTATGGGAATGAAAGTCACAATAGGAAAGATGAAAAGCACAATGGAGACATACAACAGCAGACTTCAAGAGGCAGAGGAAAGGATTAGTGAATCAGAGGACCATACATCTGAAATCCTACACACAAAAGAACAGATAGGAAAAAGAATGGAAAAACATGAGCAGGTCTCTGGGAACTGAATGACAATATAAAGCACACAAATATATGTGTTACAGGTATCCAAGAAGGAGAAGAGAAGGGAAAAGGGGCAGAAATAATAATAGAGGAAATAATCAATGAAAATTTCCATCTCTTATGAAAGACATAAAATTACCAGTCCAAGAAGTACAGCATACTTCAAACAGAATTGATCCAAAAAGACCTACTCCAAGATACTTACTAATCAGATTGTCAAATGCCAAAGACAAAGAGAGTATTCTGAAAGTAGCAAGAGAAAAGCAATCCATCATATACAAGGGAAACTCAATAAGACTAAGTGTGGATCTCTCAACAGAAACCATGGAGGTGAGGTGGCAGTGGTATGATATATTCAAGATACTGAAAGAGAAAAACTGTCAAGCAAGAATCCTATATCCAGTAAAACTGTCCTTCAAAAATGAGGGAGAGTTTAAAATAGTTACAGATAAACAGACACTGAGAGAGTTCATGAAAAGGAGACCTCTTCTATAAGAAATAGTAAAGGGAGTGCTAAAGATAGGAAAAGAGAGGAAAGGGAGGTTTGAAGAAGAGTGTAGAAAGGAAGATACCAGGAGCTAAAAAGAGGGTAAAGATCAGGCATCTGATGTTGAAGGAATGTTCAAGAGGACTGACTGTATAGATCCAGAAATGGATAGCACAATACTGTGTGATGGAAGCACAATACTGTAAGTACACTGAACAAAGATGACTCTGAATATGGTTGAAAGAGGGAGGTTAGGGGTGTGTATGACACCAGAAGGAAAGATGGAAGATAAAGACTGGGACAGTATAACTTAGTGAAACCTAGAGTGGTCAATGATTGTGATTAAATGTACAAATGCAGGAATGTTTTTACATGAGGGTGAAGAAATGAATGTTGACTTTGCAAGGTGCTGAAAATGGGATGGTATTGGGGGAAAACACAATCAATGCAAACTGCAGCTGATGGTTAACAGTAACATTGTACTATGCCTCCAATAATTGCAACAAAGGCAGCAAACCAAAGCAAAATGTCCATAAGAGAGGGATATAAGGGAGGGGTATGGGATTCTTTGAGCTGGTGTTGTCATATGACCTTTTTATTGTATTTTATTTTAGTTTTTTTCTTTTGTTGCTTTTGAGGTATCATGTTTTTCTTTTTTTTCCCTTTTTTTTCCTTTTTTTCCTCTTTCTCTCTTTGTGGAAGAAATGAAAATGTCTTCATATAGATTGTGGTGGGGAATGCAAAATTATGTGATTATACTGAGCCCCATTGATTGTTTACTTAGGATGAATTGTATGGTATGTAAATGAAACTGTTTAAAAAATAAACAGAAAGACAAAAGTGCTGGAGAAAATGTGGAGAGAAGGATATAACTAATCACTGTTGGTGGGGAAGTGGAATGGTGCAGCCCATCTGGAGGGCAGTGTGGTGGTTCCACAGGAAGCTAAGTATGGAATATAGTCTTGGAAGAACTGAGAACAGGGACATAAATGGACATTTGCACAGTGGGGTTTATGGTGGCAGTATTCACGATTTGCAATTGATGGAGGTGGCCTAAGGGTACATCGATTGATGACAGAATAGCGAACTGTGGTTTATACATACAATGGAATATTTAGCAAATGCAAGAAGAAATGAAGTTGTGAGGTATGCAACTAAGTGAATGGATCTTGATGACAGTATGCTGAGTGAAATAAACCAGAAATGAAAAGACACATTATAACACCTCACTAATAAAGACTAAATATAATGCACAAACTCTGAGAACTGAATCTGAGAGCATAGGTTATCAGGGAAAGGTTTATGGTAAAGGTTCCTAGATTGTAAGCTCTTACAACAGTTATATCTATTCCTGAGTTGTAATGGCTGTTTCTAAATTCTGAGATGCTGAGCTCTTGTATATAACCTGGTGGGTCCCTGGAACTTTGGATAGCTGTGTGACATGACACCTCAGACTCAGAGCCCGAATTCAGCAGCTATGACGATCAGCTTTACCACATACAGGAAATGTTAAAGAGGCTGAAAAAGAGATCAGACTTGAATTACAGATATGAATGAAATGGACTTGGTTAGGACTAAGATAAATCAGACTAAAGGGTAAAGGGTGATTTTTTTTTGCATTTTTTTAATATTCATTTTATTGAGATATATTCACATACCATGCAGTCATCCAAAACAAATCATACATTCGATGGTTCACAGTACCATTACATAGTTGTACATTCATCACCAAAATCAATCCCTGACACCTTTATAACCACACACACAAAAATAACAATAATAATAATTACAGTGAAAAAGAGCAATTGAAGTAAAAAAGAACACTGGGTGCCTTTGTCTGTTTGTTTGTTTCCTTCCCCTATTTTTCTACTCATCCATCCATAAACTAGACAAAGGGGAGTGTGGTCCTTATGGCTTTCCCAATCCCATTGTCACCCCTCATAAACTACATTTTTATACAATTGTCTTCGAGATTCGTGGGTTCTGGGTTGTAGTTTGATAATTTCAGGTATCTATCACCAGCTACCCCAATTCATTAGAACCTAAAAAGGGTTGTCTGTATTGTGCATAAGAGTGCCCACCAGAGTGACCTCTCGGCTCCTTTTGGAATCTCTCTGCCACTGAAGTTTATTTCATTTCCATTCACATCCCCCTTTTGGTCAAGAAGATGTTCTCCATCCCACGATGCCAGGTCTACATTCCTCCCCGGGAGTCATAGTCCACGTTGCCAGGGAGATTCACTCCCCTGGGTGTCTGATCCCACGTAGTGGGGAGGGCAGTGATTTCACCTGCCAAGTTGGCTTAGCTAGAGAGAGAGGGCCACATCTGAGCAATAAAGAGGCATTCGAGAGGAGGCTCTTAGGCACAATTATAGATTGATGGTGTCTCAAAACTTCAACTTCTGTGTGAGACCCAAGGAAGAGATGTTTATTTGATGCAAAGCCTATATTTTCTGTAACACACTATATAATTTAACTTGTATGGTCAACTTATTCAAACACCATAATTACATGGAACTTTGAATAGGGAGTGATATCTGATTGGTTTGTACAAGTTACTGTGAAGCCCCAATATATCCCAGAGTAATTTGGGCAGAGAATAAAAATGTGTTTACAAAATCCCCTTGAGGGACTGGAGGAAAATGCGGAAATATTACACTCCCCCACCTGGGGAATTACTGATATTCTCACTAGCATTGGGGTCTACCAATTTAGAAGGCCAAGCCCTCAATCTTGGGGTTTGCCCTTATGAGACTTGTTACTGCAAAGGAGTGGCTAAGCATGCTTATAATTGTGCCTCAGAGTCTCCCCCAGAGAACCTCTTTTGTTGCTCAGATGTGGCCTCTTTCTCTAAGCCAACTTGGCAGGTAAACTCACTGCCCTTCCCCCTACAAGGGACATGAGTCCCAGGGGTGTAAATCTCCCTGCAATGTGGGACATGACTGCAGGGGATGAACATGGACCCAGCATTGTGGGACTGAGAAAGACT
Source organism: Choloepus didactylus (assembly GCF_015220235.1). Lineage (NCBI taxonomy): Eukaryota > Metazoa > Chordata > Mammalia > Pilosa > Megalonychidae > Choloepus > Choloepus didactylus. The sequence continues at coordinate 91,521,870 of NC_051314.1, forward strand.
TCTTGACTAAAAGGGGGAAGAGAAATGAAACAAAATAAAGTTTCACTGGCTGAGAGATTTCAAATGGAGTTGAGAGGACATTCTGGAGGTCATTCTTATGCATTATATAGGTATCCCTTTTTAGTTTCTAGTGTATTGGAATAGTTAGAAGGAAATACCTGAAACTGTTGAACTGCAACTCAGTAGCCTTGATTCTTGAAGACGACTGTATAACTACATAGCTTACATGGTGTGACTCTGATTGTGAAAACCTTGTGGCTCACACACCCTTTATTCAGTGTATGGACAGATGAGTAGAAAAATGGGGACAAAAATGTAAATTAATAATAGGGAGGAATGGGGGTATGGGATGTCTTGGGTTTTCTTTTTTACTTTAATTTTTACTCATTCTTTTTTTGTGGTAATGAAAATGTTCAAACATTAATTGTGATGATGAATGCACAAGTATATAATGGTACTGTGAGCAACTTACTATATACACTTTGGATGACTGTGTGGTATGTGAATATATCTCAGTAAAATTGAATTAAAAAAAAGAAAGGATTCAGCACAATCACAGAAAACCTCAAAATCCCATCACATCCATCAACAAATGAATGGATAAACACAATGTGGTATAGATATAAAATGGAGTATTATTCAGCCATAAAAAGGAATGAAATTCTGAGACATGCAACAACACACATGACCTTGAAGACATCTTGAGTGAAATAAGCCAGACACAAAAGGACAAATATTGTATGATCTCACCGATACAGAATAATTAGAACATGCAAATTCATAGTCAGAAACTAGACTACAGGTTACTAGGAGTAGAAGTGGGGATAGGGGATGGGGAGTTAATGTTTAACTGGCACAGAATTTCTGTTTGGGGTGATGGAAAGTTTGGTAATGGATGATAGTAATGGTACCACAACATTGTGAATGTAACTAATACCAATACATGCTATATTTGAATGAAGTTAAAAGGGGAAATTTTTGTGTATATGTTACTAGAATAAACATTTTTTAAAAACTATAGAACTGTACAATGTAAACAATGAACCCTAACATAAACTATAGGCTATAGTTAATAGTATAATTATAATAATATTCTTTCATTTATCAGAAGAAACATACCACACTAATGCAAAGTGTTAACAGGGAAAACTGTTTGTGAGCGGGGCATATGGGAACTCTGTATTTTCTGTATTGTTTCTCTGTAAACTTATGACCAAATTCTCTAATAAAAAATAAATTCAAAAAAAAAAAAAGCAGCTTTTCATATACATGCAGAACAAAAACTTATAATTGCCTTAGAATGCAAGACCCATTGGATGGAAAGGAAGGGACCCATAGATTGTTATATCTTCTCATCATCAAACAAGGTGAGTAAGCATTTACCAAATCAAAGTCTTCCCCCAGTAACCGTCTTCAGATAAACCCTAACTCTGAAAGTAAATCCTATATCTGGATAAAATAAAAACCAAAACTGATATACCATTTTTTCATTATCATTATCCCGTTGACAGAAGCTATTTATTAAAGTCTAATGTTAGCAAAAGTGCAGGCAACACACACACACACACAGCCACCATCAGGTGGCATGAGCTCTCTGGGTGGCAATTTGGTAAATGCAGCAAAAGCTTTAAAATACACTATATTTTAATGTGAAAAAATTGATTATGAAACTGTATTTACATTATGATCTAAAATTTGTGTGGGGGTAAAAATAAACATAAAAAGATAATGGTAGTAGAATGTCACATGACTTCTATTTTCTTTTTAATAACTTGTCTATATTTTCCAAAAGTTCTACAATGAACCTATACAAAACATGAACATATCAAAGAACATTTCAACCTTAACACGTCCAAACCGACACTCTTGATTTCTACCCTCAAAAAAAGAGACTTGCTCCACCCCAGGTCTTCCCCATCTCAGTAAATGGTCCAACAACCATTAAATTTATCAGACCAAAAATACTGGGGTTATCCTTGATTCGTCTCTTTACCTCATGCCCCAACAACCAGTTCCTCAAGAAATTCTGTCAGCTGAATTTTCAATCTACCTTGAAACCAGCTACTTCCTCCTACTCCCATAGGGCCTGGAAAATAACAGCTAACACATAAAGAGTGCTTCATATGTTCTAGTGCCTATCTTATACCTCAGTTCTTATCATGTGTGAGCTTATTTCACCTTCACAACAGCCCTATGAGCTAAGATAAGTATTATCATTAAAATTTTGTATCACAAATGAAGAGACACAGAGAAGTCAAGTACTCTGCCCAAGATCACACAGCTAATGAACAGCAGAACCAGAATCTGAACCCAGAAACCCACAGGCTACATTCTTAGCCATTCTACTATGCTGTCGCTCAGCCTTGAGCAGCTGGCTCTCTCACTATATTCAGGTCTCTGCTTAATATCTCTGTCTCGGAGAGGCCGATGCTGAAATCCTAATTTAAACAGCCCCACAGTTTCACCATCATTCTCTATCACCCTGCCCTGCTGTATTTTTCTTTACCACTTAATTAATAATTATTAGCTATTATACACTGAGCACGTGAATTCCACAAGGAAACTTACCTCATTCATCACTGTATCCCAAGCATGCAGAATAGTGCCTGGCCCAAAGTAGGAGCACCATATTTATATGTTGAATGACTGGCCAAATGGGTGCATAATTTACATAAGGCCGGCTGCTGGAGTAAGATAGGCTTGAATTCAAATCCCGGACCTACCACCGTGTAACCTGGGGCAGCTTATGCAACCTTTCTGTGCGTCAATGTTGGCACCTGAAATATGGGGACAATAGTAGTCCTTCCCCTCAGAATTGTTTTGAAGATGAAATGAATTGTGGCATGTGAGGTGTTTACCACCATAGGAAACACTAGATAAATACTAGCAACAGATATTACATAATAAGAAAAAAATGTTAGTTCTGAACCTTCCAGATCTTTTCATTCTTTAAGAGGGATACAGTATGTTGAGAAATAAAGATGCTGAGAGTAATTTATTAAATGTTCTGTTACCTCAAAAACGCAGGATAGCTTATTTGAATTCAGTCTAATACTGAAAACTAAGGGAACAAGAAACTTTTTTTGCTCTATGTAAATCCCATTTTTATGCATTTTCCACTGTATTACTATGTAGATATTTCTAAACCATATCCATTGGTTAAATTTTGAACATATGGGTACTTTTCTAGCCCATAAGTTAAATAACAGAATGAGACAACAAAATTTCCTTTCAAATGTATCAGCTTTATTAGTTCAGAGTGTTATTTTAGGCTACATATAATTCAACACCTAAATTGTTAAGATGATCCAAATTCGTATTCAGCCACCAGCAGTCCTACTGCTGCTGCTGCAAGAGAAATCAAGCCCAACACTAGCAGCAAAGTCCTCCTGCTCCTCCTGTTCATCCTTCAACAGCCCAGTAGCCTCAGGTGACTTTTCAGAAATAGGACACCCAGATCCAGCCCCTCCATTCCGTTTTGCTGAAGGAGTGGTGATGGTGATAGCCACCCTAACTGCTGAGGGCAGTGAAGATGCTGTGAATAAGCTGGGGGTTCTGAGGGAAACTCAGCCCTTGGGGGCAGAAGGGTGGGAAAGAGGGTCATGGTAAGAAGCACCCGTCAAGACGCCTCTGGTCCTGGCCATAGGGTGCTGAACTCCCTCCTCCAGGAGAGCAATGCTCCTCTCTAGGTTGTCCCAGGGATACGGATGAGTCCACTCGAATCGTTTGTCAGTCTTTTGCCTACATTTCTCAGCTATGGGTATAATGCTTTAGAAAGTTTGAACCCGTGCCATTTGCTCCATAGAAAGATGAGAAACTCCTTGTGTGCTGTATTAGTTTCCCAGCTGCGAAAACAAATACCATACAATGAGTTGGCTTAACAAGAATGTATTGGCTCATGATCTTGAATTTAGAAGTTCAAAACTGAGATGTCAGCAAGGCTGTAGTTTCTGCTTGAAGACTGGTGTTCTGGGGCTGACTGCTGTCGATCCTTGGTCCTTGGCCTATCACACAGCAAATGCACATGGCGGCATCTTCTCCTTTCTCTTTCCAGTTCTGTTGACATCTGGTTTCTTTCCCTGTGGCCTTTTCTATAAGGTCTGCAGTAGCAGGATTAAGACCCATCCTGATTAAGTTGGCTACATCTTAACCAAAAATAACTTCTCGAAAAGGCCCTGTCTACAAGGGGTTTACACCCACGGAAACAGATTAAGAAAACGTTTTTTTTCTGGTGCAAGTAACTCCAAACCACCACATGTGTCTTCTTTCATTATGCTTTATTTGATTCTGTAACTTGAAATTCTTTTTTAGGTGCCAGTTGGTAACTACCTCTTATTACTCACTGTAGACGGGGTGGGGGTGAAGGGGTGAGGATAGAGGGGAGGCAGCAGGTCCAAACAGGAACATTCCATCCCAGTTTGAGGGCTCTTTATTTAATGGGTTGAAGGCCATTTCCTTTAGAATCCCATCAGGGACGTCAATCTTGATTATTTTCCAGGCAGCCAATTACAGCTAAGGAATTTCAGGCATTTTTACTGGGAAAATCACACAATGTAATTCTTTAATTGAGATTTTAATAAATAAACATTTAAATATAGCCAAATTCCCATACAGATTCAAGGTATTTAAAATGCACTTAACATGGTAATGACAGAAATAACAATACAAATGGCATTTAAATCAGATTGCCCCTCCTGAGGGAGTAAGTAAAAACCCTGAAGCTTGTTCTAGGATCAATGTCTTAAATTACTGGTCCTTTATGACTCTAATGCCTGCTTTTGTGCTTGTCCTTCCTTTTCAAGTAACGAGTTTATATAAACATCAGACTTACACACATAAAATAACAGCTATCATTTATTTAGCCTGTAATGTGAGTTAGGCACTACAGTAGGTGTTAGAGCTATAAAAATGGTCATTAATTCATTCATATGTGAAGGCTTTAAGTAAATAAAACATATACATAACTATCCAGGGAGAACAGTTACCTGCACAAAGCTGGGGGAGCCCAGAGGAGAGACTAAACCAGCCTGGCTAGGGGTTGGAGGAGGTGGTCTCTAAGTTGAGTCCTGATGAATACACAAGAGGAAATAAGCCATCTAATAGGCTGCTGTGATGAAATACAGGCTGGAACTAAAATAGTGGTGGTGGTCATCGGGATGAACAGAATCAGATGGAGCCCAGTAATATGAGGGGTTAATATCAACGAGTCTTGCAGACTGATCAGAGAAGGGTAAGAGATGCCTGGACTAGGAGTCCTGTCTGACCTGGGCAGCTGTGTCCTCTAAGCAAGAAGGGCTGAGGAAATTTCCAACTGCTCCTTCACCAGCTACAGCAGGAAACCTTACCTCCTGTTTCGCAGAGAGTGGAAAAATAGATGCTATCAGAGGGAAATATCAAAAGTTCCACTGCTGAATCAACCAAACTACATTCATTTATTCATTTAACCAAAAAACGTTTGCTGGCTTCCTGATAATGTGCCAACGCTGGGCTGGGCTCTGGGGATGTAGCAGTAGCCGAGGACCCAGACCCCAGGCTCCATCTTCCCACCTCCTTCCAAGAGATGCCATCGCCTCTGATCTCAGCCCAAAGCTTCCTCTTATGCCTTGGTTCTCACTCCCTCTGGCCTTCTCTCTGCAGATAATCCACTATTTTTTCCTGCGACTTCATCCTACTCTTCTTCATTTCCTTTCTCATCAACATTTTTACATGCTCAAATTTCTTCCATCTTAAAAAAGATCTCCTCTCTTTAGGCAATGTGACACTATCAAAATGTCAAAAGTGTAAATGCTTTGACCCTTTAATTCCACATTAGGAACTTGTTCCACAGAAATTCTATGCAAAGCTATAAATATGCAGAAGGATGTTCAGTGTAGCAATATATGAATAAAAATGTCTAAATACAACTCAAATATCCAGAGAATTCTACAGCACAACAGAATACCATGCTTCCACTTCAAGTACTAGATCTAAAATGAACAAAGAAAAATAGAAACTTCAGCAGACCATATAGCATATAAACTCGAAATTTGTATTCTGTGTGTATGTTTTTATGTGTACATGGTACAACATGGTACAAGTACAAAAAAATCTTAGAGGATAGACCTCAAATTATTGACAGTGGTTATATGTAAGGGAATGAGATTATGGAGCTTTATACATGGTCATATTTTTTAATGTTTAAAACTTTTACAATGCATATATACTGCTTTGACAACAGAATAAAACAATAAAGATAAGAGGCTATTATAAAAGGTAAAAACAACTTTAATCAGCCTTTTCAACTGTGTCCATTGTATTAAAACATAGTCCAAAATCCTTAATACTACTGGCATGGCTTTAAGGCGAGTTGGCACCTGTCCAAAGTAGATTCTGCCTCTGCTACCCTTACCCTGCCCTGGTTAAGGTCATCAATGACCTCCACATTGCTAAATCTAATGTCCATTTTACATTTTTGCCTTACTTGACATCTAAGCAATCTTTGGCACAGTTGACCATGACTTCTTTTGAAGACTTTCTTCTCTTGGTTTCATGACCCACATTCTCTCAGTTCTCCATCTCTCTGGTCTCCTCTGTGGATGCCTCTTCCCTGACTGGATCTTTACCTCTAAAAATATTCAGGGCTCTGTCTGAGACCCTATTCTCTACAATCTACCCATCTCTAAGCTAAAGGCTCCACATTCTTCTCTATTTGGGTACCTCTTTTGAACTCCAGATTCATATGTCCAACTGCCCACTGGACACCACGACTTGAAAATCTCTCAGGCACCTCAGACCCAGAGTGTGAAAACAGGACATTTACTTACCCAGTAAAAGCTATTCTTTCTCCTTTATTTCTTGTCTTAGTAAATGGCCATCTCGTCATTTAACCAGTTTGTCGAGCCAGAAACCTGGATGTCACCCTGATTCCCGTTTCTCCCTCACCCCCTACTACCAGACATCCACTATCTTATGGTGTTAAATATTTCTGAAATCTGTACTCCTCTCTCTATCTCACCCTAGTTCAAGCCCCCACAGCTCTTTCTGGACAATTTCACTAGTCTCCTGATCAGTCACTTGCCAGCAACCTTCATCCCCTTCTAATACATTCTCCCTTCAGCAGTCAAATCGAACTTAACATGAAATTCTGATCTGAGCACTCTTCTACTTTAAACCCATTGATGACTTCCCCTTAAGAAGTCCCTTTAAAATGTATGACAACAAAAATGTGTTATTTCTGTATTCGGGGAAAAATTAAGATCAGTAATTTTTAGAGGAACCTAGCTACTAAGAGAAAGAGACACTGTAGGCATAATGAAACTGGGAGCTATGTCTAGTTTGCTGTAGAATCTCAGTGCCTAGCCAAGGTCTTTGCATAGTTGACCTTAATAAATATTTATTGAATGAATGAATGAGATAAGGCAGAACTTAGGATGGCCATAGGTTTGAAGAAGGAATGTTTTTGTTAGTTTGTTTTGCAAGACAAAATACATATTCATACATATATATACACACACACATATGCATAAATATATACATACATATATACATATATATATAAAATTATTGATAGAAAAGTGGGAAAATACATAGGAGAGTTTATTGATGGAGAGAGGCACAGGTGCAAGGGTGTAAATGACTTCAATAACTTCTGATATTAATTACAATACAATTCTGACTCTACCAGAAGATAAACCAGACTCCACAGATTAACGGCAATCCTCTCTACAAGACTGCCCTTCGGACATCAGCCAGAAGTTCAGGAATTCCCAGGCCACCTGCACTTATGACCAAATGACTACAAATTCAGCAGTTCCCACCACCCCTTCAGGTTCAATAATTCACTAGCATGACTCACAGAACCCAGAAAAGCTCTATGCTTATGATTAAAATTTTATTGTAACAAAAAAGGATACACAGCAGAAGCCAAAAGAAGAAGAGACACATAGGATAGGGTCTGGGAGGGTCCCAAATGCAAAACTCTCCATATGCAGTTGAATATCTCACCCTCCCAGCCCATAAAGGTAGATTATCAATCATGGAAGTGCCCCAGCTTCAGGTAAGCAGAACTTTTATTGGGGCCTTATTATGTAGACATGATTCACTGAATCAATGCCCATGTGGTTGAACTCTATCTCCAGCTCCCTTCTACTGCCAAGCAGTTGGAGATCTGGCTGTTATGTCAGCTCAAAGCCCCAATCCCCTAATCAGATGGTTGGACTTTCTAGCAAGGCCCCCTACCCTGAATCACCTTGTCAGCATAAACTATCAGGTGTGGTCTGGGGCCCACCATGAATAACAAAAGACACCCCTATCATCAAGGGAAATTCCAAGAATATAGAGGTTACTTCCCAGGAACCGGAACAAAGACCAGCCAAGTTCTTTGTTATACTATAATGGGTTAACCTTAATCAGAAAAGAGAATGGAGACGCAAAGATGAGTTTAGATGTATATATACGTATGCATAGTTTGGAGGAACATATAGGTACAGCTTGGAGGAAGGGAGAAAAAATAAGACAATGGTCCCTGAAGGTTTCCATTTCCTATAAATTTAATAATCAAGATGATCTGGTGAGAAAGAGGGAAGAAGGTGTGTAGTAGTGACCTGAGAAAAGTAGCACAAGTTTGAATTGTTTCTGTGACTGATACAAAAGCACCAGCAACTAGCTGTGCTGGGTTCTGCTTCTAGTCTCCAGGTTCCACTCTGCTACTTTTTTCCTGAGCTCTAAGAATGCACAAGACTCTGGTTTTCTTTTTGGCATCCTGTCCCTAACACAATGGTTCCTCAGGTCAGGTCAGTACATGAATCAAATGTATCATAATAACCAGGGGAACTTTGACAAAACCATTCCAATGCCTTGTCCCACAGAAATTCTGTTTTGTAATGAGGGGTAGGGGAGATGGCTCTGATGAACAATGAAATTTGTGAAGCACTGTCCTAAGTAACCCCACCTTGGCCTCTAGGCCACAAGTTCAGTGGCCTCACAGATCACATTTTCTCCTCAGTCATTGTAGTGACCACTGCTGAGCACACTGGGTTGGGGATCAAATGCACCAGTCAAAACCACAGTGACATGCAATGTCCACTCTCACTGAGAACACCATCTGATGGAGAAACAGGAAGTTGGAGGAGAGACACAAAAAAGATAGGGCTATTATCTACTCTGGCATGGCTTTGATATGAAGGGTATATTTCCTGGTGAGGTAAAGAGGAAAAAAATAGACTTCCTTCTCTATTATCTTTTCTGTTTTTCTACTGCAAAATTTATACTTTAACAATCAAGAACATGAATCCAAGTATAGATTTGGAGCTGAACTGCTGTCAGCTGAAAATAGCCCAGAGGGAAAAAAACTCAGAATTTTTAACCCTTTAACAGTTTCCTGTTCAAGAAATATGAATTGCAACTTTACTTGAGACTTAAAAGATGTCAATGTTACAAAGCTTGACAAATACAAAAAGAAGCTTAAATTTCACATTTCTTTGGTTGGTTGCTGAGACTCTGCTTCCTATTCTGGTATTCAGTTACACATGATTATCCCAACTTCTTGGAAATAAAGTCCATGGCTAAAAAGGAAACTTAAAGTCATCTATTTCAATGCCCCGGTCTTATAGATATGATGAAGGTGACTTGCCCAGGATTAAATAGTTTGAAGCAAATTTGGAAATGGAACCCAAGTCTCCTAATTCTTCGTCCAGAGAATTTTCTACCATATCCCATTCCCACTCTGTAACAAAAAGAATGAAGTCTAGTACAAGCTGGATTAATAGTTTATTTGGAAATCTGTTTTGCAAGTGTGATCAAATGCCTCCTAAATAGCAATTAAACAGTCAGTGAAACTTTGATTTAAAGATAGGGTATTGGACATGGATTTAGCTCTGCCCAAACACTACTAGAACATAAACTGACAAAGACAAAGAGAATAGAAGAGGAGACAACAGAATTTTGCAAGATGGGAAGCAAATACACAAGTGGCAATTGGCTTAGCAGACAGGAAAATCCTCAATCCTAAACTAGGGTAACTGCTGACTACAGTTGTTTATACTTGTTACTGTAATGGTTACTTTCCGCTCCTTTACATAACACTATAATTGTTTATACTTGTTTTTGTAATGGCTATTTTAGCTTAGTTACTTATTATTGTAATGGTAACAACTTCACTTTCCCTTGTTTGAATCCAAAAACCCTAACCTCTTTAGACTCTGAGAGACAGACTTGAGATTTTTTTTTTTTTTTTTTTTTTTTTTTACTTCTGTCTCCTTTCTTGATGACCATGAGAGAAAGCCCTTTCTCTCTCAGAAGCACTGGTGTCACTATATTGATTCCCATTGCATCGGGCAGTGAGCCTATAGTTTCAGCAACAAACTCTGGCAACTCCGGTGGGACCAAAACATCTTTAGGAGGCCACTGGGTGATGAGTATCCAGACCGAGTCTATGTGGTCACCCAGATCTCTTTTGTCTGAAAACTCAACAATCGGGTTCCCGTTGCCCTCCTGGTGTCCCATAGCTATCAGCGCATAGCGAGACTTAAGAGAACGGTATCTGGACCTGACTCCTGGACTGGGTGAGGAGGTCATCAAGGCAGAAGTTGGTTGGGGAGAGAGAGAGAGAGAGACGGGGTTCAAATCTCCCGGACCCAGGTTACAGCCTGAGGTCCCCTCCCAGAACAATCATCCTTGTTCTGACCACTCCATTTCTGGTTTGTAATTATACTTGTTAATGTTGGAAAATTAATTGTTAGTTTTAGATAATGATTAGACATGTTAATAGTACCTCAGACTGCAGTCCTTTAAAATGCATTCTAGAAAATTGGTCTATGTTCAGTTCAATGAAAAAGAAAAGATGATATTCTTTTGTTAACAAGCTTGGCCCCAGTATAAATTAAAATCTGGAGAACACTGGCCTGAATATGAATTTTAAATCATAACACTATCCTACAATGAGAATTATATGGTAAAAGGGAGGAGAAATGAGACAAATTCCATCTATTTAACCTTTCATATCTTTGTACCAGAATAAGAACTTGCAGAAAAGTTACGAAATTATGGTTCAAACTAATGAGTTTTTTATTTCTGTGTTTGGGGTCTGATTTCTATTTGTGTTATCTGTTTGATGTATATTTTCCTACCTATGGATGGTAATGCCAAATTAACAAATAAAAATTCCTGAGAGCTCTATTCAAATTTTTTAAAGATAAATAAGCATACATATACACATACACATATAAATTAGTACTCTTGGAGTCCCAGACATTAAGGAAGCTGAGCTTCTAGTGCTCACTGAATTCCTACTGTCTTCCCCCTGTGTCCCGGGCTGGCCTAGCTCAGACTGGATACTCAGACCTTTACCAAGTAATTTACAGGACTGCTGGTGAAGGGCATGCCATAGTCTGGATAGAAAAAACTATTTGTGTGTCGGCGGGGGGGGGATGGGGGGGGATCCTCCTGAACTAAATCAGCCCCAATAAACCCTGTAGCCCCAGGCTTCAGGGCTTTAGTACTCAAAAATGCTATAAACAACCCTGATATGAGAAAGAGACTGCCTGGAATGGAAGGCAGCAGCACCACCAAACAACTCTATTGGAAATACTGAAGAACAGTGGAAAAATGCTGGCTGCTTTTAGCTGCCTGGGAAATGGCAAAGAACTTTCCAATTGTCAGAGTCAAATCTTTAGGCTAATTAGATATGATAATTGGAAACAATTAAAAGGAGGGTATAAGGGCGAAAGGATTGACAGGATGGCGGCAGAGGGAGGTACAGAATTTAGTTAGTCCTCTAAAGCAACTAGTAAATAGCCAGGAACAACTAGTAAATAGTCTATAACAACTTTTGGGGGACATATATGACCAGACACACATTGTACAGCAATCTGGAATAGGTGGAATGGCTGAGGTTGGAGCATAGAATTAAAAGTAAAGCTCCCCAAATGCAGAGCTGGTACCCCTTCACTGCTGGCATGGCAGGCTGAGCTGAAACACCTTCCTGTGGAAAACAGAAGCAGTCTACCAGGAGAAAGGGAAAGTAACTCAACTAATCTCCAATTGTGGTTTTAATTAACAAATTTAGACTACTGAATACAAGCTATGAGCACAGATAAACACAGAGCAAGCAGGAAAGGAAACCTGAGGTCTCTCTTGGCAGAGGAGTTGGGACTGATGGAAAAAAAATAATGATAATTAAAAACAGAGGCTTTTGGAGATGGCTGAGCTCAGAACACTGGAAAATGGCTGTGACCCAAGAAAAGGGGAACACAGAACTGGGTACCAACTCCAGTCAACCATCAAACTGGGGGGCTAGGGACTGGCTCCAGAAAGGGGATTTCTTTCCTTTTCCATTTTTTCCTCTCATTGTAAGTAGCTCATTAGAGAAAGCCTCAGGCATTTTCAACTGTCAGCACTCACCCAGGCAAGGGTGGAATTAAGACAGTTAGAGAGACAAAGGAAGAAGTCAAGTGAAGGAGATAATCCCCTAAAGGGCATAACTTCCCTAAGAAAAGGAAGGTGGGGCCCAGTTCAAGCAGTGTCCCTCCCTCAGGAAAAGCAAGGAGAGAGAGGTTTGGAAAAGAGTATAGAAATGAAGACTATCAGTAAGGGTAAAAAAAGAAAGAGGAAAAAAATTAAAATAAAATGATACGACATATAAAATCCAAAAGACAAAATGATAGACAGTAGACAGTACAGTGAGTGAAATTAGCCAGAAACAAAAGGACAAATACTATATGGTCTTGCTGATATGAACTAACATTAATGAGCAAACCTTGAAAGTTTAAGTTGAGAACACAAGTTATCAGGAGATAGAAAGAGGGTAGAGATGAGGCATCTGATGCTGAAGGAGTACAGAATGTTCAAGAGGATTGATTGTATAGATCCAGAAATAGATAGCAAAATACTGTGTGACGTTAGCACAATACTGTAAATACTTTGAACAAGGACGAGTGTGAGTATGGGTGAAAGAGGAAGGCTAGGGGCATATAGATACCAGAAAGAGAGATAGAAGATAAAGACTGGGACTATATAACTTAGAGAAGCCTAGAGTGGTCAAGGATGGTAATTAAGTGTACTAACGTAAGAGCGTTTTTACATGAGGGAGAACAAATGAACGTCAACATCGCAAGGTGTTGAAAACTGGATGGTATAGGGGAAAAAATAAAATCAATGCAAACTAGAGTCTATAGTTAACATTAACATTGTAATATGCTTCCATTAATTGTAACAAAGGCAATATAACAAAATTAAATTCTATAAGAGGGAGACTTAAGGGAGTGGTTTGGAATTCCTGGTGATGCTGTTGTTGTATGACCTTTTCATTGTTTTTTATTTTATTTTCTTCTTTTTTTTATTCATTTCTTTTTCTCCTCTTCCTTTCATTGTGGAAGAAATGGAAATGTCCTCATATAGATTGTGATGGTAAAAGCATAACTATGTGATTATACTGGGAATCACTGATTGTTCACTAAGGATGAATTGGATGGTGTGTGAATAAAACTGTTTAAAGCCCATGTGGAGGGCAGTGTGGTGGTTCCACAGGAAGCGAAGTATGCCACATGGTCCTGCGACCCTGTTATTGGTTCTATACTTGGAGGAGCTGAGACTGGGGACATGAGTGGACATTTGTACACTGGTGTTTGTGGTGGCACGATCTGCAATGGATGGAGGTGGCCTAAAGGTACATCAACTGATAAACCAAATGGTGAACTGTGGTGTATACATATGATGGAATATTGAGCAGAGGCAAGAAGGAATGAAGTTGTGAGAGATGCACCTAAGTAAATGCACTTCGAGGACAGTAGGTTGAGTGAAATGAGCCAGAAATGAAAAGACCAATATTTTAAGGCCTCACTAATATGAACTAACAATAATGTGCACACTCTGAGAATTGAATCTGGGAGTGCAGGTTATCAGGGGAAAGCTTACAGTAAAGTTTCCTAAATCATAAGCTCTTACAGCAGTTACATCTATTCATGAGTTCTAACAGTTATTTCTCAATTCTGAGATGTTGAGCTGTTTGTGTGTGACCTGGTCAGTCCCTGGACTTTAAGGCATCCTTGTGGTGCCCAGAACTTAGAGCCAGAGTTGGCAGCTGAGAGTGTCAGCATTGCCCCATGCAGCAACTGTTAAGAGGCTGAAAAGGAGATCAGACTTCAATTAGAGATACAAATGAAATGGACTTGGTTGAGACTGGGGTAGATCAGACCAAGGGTAGAGGATGGTATTGACTGTATTTTGAAACTTCGGCTTCTGTGTGGGACCAAAGGAAAACATGTTTTTTGGTACAAAATCGATATTTTCTGAAGCATACTACATAATTTAACTTGTATGGTCAGTTTACTCAAACGTCATAATTACATGGAACCTTGAATAGGGAGTGAGATCTGGTTGGTTTAGGTTAAGCATGAAGCCCCAAGATATTCCAGAGTAATTTGGGCAGAGAATAAAAATATATATGCAGGGCCACCCTGAAGAGCTGGGGGAAAATGCAGAAGTGTTGGACTTCCACACTTGGGTTGTTGCTGATGTTCTCATAAACACTGAGGACTGAAGGTTTGGTATGCTATGCCGGGCCCTCTCTCTTGGGGCTTGCCCTTGTGAGGCTTGTTGCTGCAAAAGAGGCTGAACTTGCTTATAACTGTGCCTAAGAGTCTCCCCTGACGGCCTCTTTGTTGTTCAGATGTGGCCCTCTCTCTCAGCTAACCCAACTCAGCAGGTGAACTCACTGCCCTCCCCCTTATGTGGGACTTGACTCCCAGGGGTGTAACTCTCCTGGCAACGCAGGATATGACTCCTGGGGATGAACCTTAACCTGGCATTGTGGGATTGAGAACATCTTCTTGACCAAAAGGGGGAAGGGGAATGAAACAAAATAAAGTTTCAGTGGCTGAGAGATTTCAAATGGAGTCGAGAGGTCAATCTGGTGGGCATTCTTATTCTAATAGCTAAAAGGAAATACCTAAAACTATTAAACTGCAACCCAGTAGCCTTCACTCTTGAAGACAATTGTATAACAATGTAGATTACAAGGGGTGACAAGTTGGATGGTAAAAACCTTGTGGATCACAATCCCTTTATCCAGTGTATGGATGGATGAGTAGAAAAATGGGGACAAAAACTAAATGAAAAATAGGGTGGGATGGGGGGATGATTTGGGTGTTCTTTTTTACTTTTTTTTAAAATTCTTGTTCTGATTCTTTCTGATGTAAGAAAAATGTTCGAAAATGGATTGGGGTGATGAATGCACAACTATATGATGGTACTGTGAACAGTTGATTGTACAGCATGAATGACTGTATGGTATGTGAAAACATCTCAATAAAACTGAATTAAAAAACAAAACAAAACAAAACCAAATTCAACAGACCAGGCCTCATTCCTTCTGTCTCACCTATACCTGTCCTCAGGGCCTCTTAAACTTTGGTAGAATATGAATGAACCAGCTAAGGCAGTTATGGGGGAAGGCTTGGGTGCAGAAAGATCGGGGTTGGGGGGTGGGGGCAAGTTTGGTTTAGAATTCTGTCTACTGGGCCTGGAGATGAGAAATGATAGGCACAGGGAAATGTAGAATAGGCCAAGTTTTTTCTGAGGGAATTCCCCGATTTAAAATTATTTTTTTCCTAATAAGACCATTGCGGTGGTAGCCACAGTAGACAAACCATTATTAAAACATTTATAGCCTTGGAATGGGAGTAACTTAATAGAATCTAATTGCCAAATTTCAAAAGGTCCAGCAGGTAAAGGAAGATGTCCTCGAGAACTATGGAAAAGTTTTCCTGGATTGTGCTTGGGACAAATTAAACAATTGTAGATTTTTTTCCAGACCTTGATAGTATGCTTTTGAGGTGCTTCATAATTTTAGGATATTATGAAAACAGATTTTTAACCTCCAATGGAAGAAAATAAAACATTTCTTGCATTAAGAACTTGCTGGATGACCAAAGGTTTGGGCTATAATTAGAATTCCTCATCATTCCTAGGCAAATGTGGAGGGAAATGCTGGTAACCATGAGGCAAATACAGCTGCAAAAATGCAGCAACAAATTCTATTCCTCTTCCTACTCCTAGGATGACTTATGAACCAAACAACTCTATTGGGGGAGAAAAAAGAGAAAAGAATGGAAAAATGCTGGCTGCTTTTAAGCCTGCAATTAAGTCATGGTTTTAAACCAGCCATCCCCTACTCACCTCCAGAAGGCTATTTTTTAAATTATTCATAATATATCTCACTGGAATACAGATAAAATGGTAAACTGAAGAAAGCAATAATTTTTGGAAACCATCCCCTAAAAATAGCTACTTCCTCTGAAACATTGTTAAGTGCAACACAAGCATATGTAAAAATAGAAGGGTTAATGACTCGTTAATCATGATCTTGGTTTGCCTTATTCAGGGAACTATGAAGGAGGAGGAGGCTAGCTGAGTTGACATACCAATGAACCTTTGCAGTGGCAACAGAGACCTCTGCCCCTGTGAGAAAAACAAGTCACAGCTGGCGACAGTCTACTGACTTTCATCAGATGGCCCAAATTTTACGCAAACATCCTGCTCCTGAGGCTTGCTGATTAACAGACCATTTTCCCAAAGACATTCCGCCCTGCATACCTACTCCCCACTCCTCTTCCCAGAGTGGCCACTTAAGCTGTCCCGGAACTGCAACTCTCTGAGCACACCTCCATGCTGAGACTGCTCCACATGCACGTTGATTTTGCTCAATAAAATCTCATTCTTGCCTTTACAGCAAGTCCCCTGGTTATTTCTTTCGACGACATGTCTGGCGTCAGAAGTGGGATCCAACTGAGAGCTGCGCCCAGAGAAACTGCTGGCGCCCCTTGAGCTCCATCCTCTCCGAGACAGTCGGTGGCGGTGATTGGGAAGCTCCAACGCAGATTTTTAAGCTCCCGTCTCTTTCAGTTGAGGTTGAAATCTGTTCTGTTGAGCAATAGCCTGGTAAGGCCTTTGAACCTCCAGGTAAGAGCTCTGTTCTGTTGACTATTTTTTTACTATTACTCATGGGGTAATGGATAAGGAACTTGGTCAACTGAGGCCCCTTGGGGGACCCTCCTGTCCAAACGGGCCTCTTATTACATGGATAAGAATTCTGATGTCAACAGCTGCAACCATCTTGATAAATGAGTTAAACTGACCTCTGATTAACTTAAATTTGCATGGCCACAATGGTGCTGTTTTCATCAGGCAAAGCTTAATTATGGCAAGGAAAACCTCAAAAACCCCAAATTTAAAACCAAGGTTGCTGAGTGGGATGCTTTTAACAAATGGCTCTTAGAGACTACTGAAAAGGAACATAAAACTCAGAATCAATAAAGGAAACAATGAAGAATCAGTTAAGAAAACAATGAAGAACACCATCTAGTTCAGCAAACTACGAGTAAGATCTGCGCTACCGCCTGCTGCTTCATTTTCTTTCCTGAGGTGCTGCCAAAACCCCTTTCTCCAATCCCCTCTGTAAACCTGCCCTCCAGTGCCGTCCCCTCCAGACCCTTTAAAAACTAGCTCATCTAATCCAGCCCCAATGTTCCCCTTCGAAATCAAATCTAAAGTAACTGAAACTGAGAATGGGACAGAAGTCACAGTTCCTCGATATTCTTTAGTTCCCAGGAAAAACATGAGCTGGGGTGGGGAATCTGCGGGGGTAGTCCCGGGGTGGCCCGCTTCTTTACGAGGAGGGGTCACCCACCCGCTTGACTGCTGCAAACCTCCGCGTGAGGATTAGGGTGCCTGAACACACCTGAAGGGATAGAGCGCATGTTACATGAATAAAAGCTTATGAAATTTAGTAAAGACAGCAGATGCATGCTGCTGCAGTCAGCTAGCGGTTGTCAGGCGCAATACGGTCAGCTACAGTGGATCGTCTGGAGAAAGAAGAATCCGCAAACGGAAGGAAGAGGCACACTTAGCAAGACATGTGGACTTCACCTCTGCTTTGGTGACATGATGGTGGGAACAAGACAGATGATGACATCGAGGTGCTAGCCTGTCAGTTTTTAAAATTAAGAGGTCAGATAAAAACCCTGGCGAAGGTTAGAGCTATCTTAGCTAAAAAGGATTGAGATCCAAAAACTTGGAATCCCTGGGAGGACAATAAAAAAATAACTGAAAAAATTTAAAAAGTAACAAAAGTGCAAATTTTCAGACCAGCGCAAGGTCCCTTTTGGGCCAGCAAATGAAATTAAAGTTGTGAGGGAATTATCTGCAGGGGAATTAATTGAATTGAGAAAAACTTCTCCTCCTGGTAAACAAGAAGCAAATGCTTTAGCCTGTTATCTGCATAATATGTCCCACACCTGCTCAGGAGGCTGCCTTATGATTACATCAAAAGAGTAAGCATAGAGGAGCACCCATGGAGGAGCAAATGGCAAAAGTATTAGGAAACCTTCTTAAATACTCTGACTTAGTAACTGCTATACAAGATTGTGAAGCTTGTTCCCAGCTTCACCCTCATTAGGTGCCCTATAGTAGTGGGCATATACATAAAGCTACTATGCCCCTAAAGGATTTAACAAAACTATAAAAACAAAATACCTTCATGGATTTCAAAATTCACATACAATTATACTATTGTTTTTTTAGGGAGCAGTGTAATATGTATATATGCCATTAACACTTGTTAAAGATTATGTATTACTGTTTTAAAAATGTATTGACTAAAGTGTTTTAAGTATTTAGCATTAGTCTAACATGTTTAATTTTAATGGCAATTCTATGTCATTAAATATTTGCTTGAAAACAGTTTCCAAAATCATTTTGGTAACTTAAGTATGTCAGGTGTACAAGATGTATTTTTATTACCAGAAAAAGAGAGTAATTTTGTCCTAAATGACTAGTTGTTACAGAAATAAACAAAGGAAGAAAATATGGAACAAAAACTGGATACAGAAAATTCATGGCAAGGAAATTTATTTCTTGTGGTCAAAGTTGGGTAAGATTCAATGAACCTATCTATATATTTTTTAAAGCCTTAGTATCTGATACAATACTGATGCAAAACTAGTTCAGTTTTCTCCATTAAAGTAACAAAGTTTTCTTAGATTATTAGTCTGTTTTTAGTAAGACGATATAAAAATTTTTTCTAATAACCAATGTGAAGGGCAGAAAGTCTGTTTAATCAGAATAATGTTTTGAACTTTATCATGTTCTTAGTTGTTTTAAAAAAATCAAGTTTGCTCACTTCTAAAAGAACTAGTCTTTTTCTCATCAATTACACTGTTTTGCTCTAAGTCTTCTCCAAAAGTGCTCAAGGTCAAAGCAGGTCAGGGCTTCATCTTTAGAGAGAAAAAAAGTGGGGAGGGGAATAGGAACTTTAGGCGAGAAGCAGGGCAAGTGTATAGATTTATGTTCTACCCATTAACTGGCATAACCCTAGTAAAAATGTGAAGAAATTAGACCTTGTTTTAACTAAAGTGCTTACATGTTTAAACCACGCTCCTGGTACCGTGCATAGTGTCTCCACATTCGAGTTACCGCCTCACCTGGACATCCTCCAGAAACAGATGGGAACACGCTATTACTGAAGACACCTATGACTCTACAGTCTAGCAATGGCTCACTTTCACTGGATCTGCAATGGACTCTACCTTCCGATTAACTGTTTCATGGTGCCTGTGGGTGCTATGCAGCAAGCCCATGGAATGTTTGAGCCCATTGTCCTGTTTTCCAGGGGACCAACGATGCTGCACTACAACAACTGTACAAAGACATACCTCCCAGAGCTATGACTGTCAGAGTGATGTGGTTAGAACCTAAGAAGACACAATTGGCACTAAGGCCCACTCCCACGAGCAGACAGCATGTACGGTATCGTAAGCCTAATGCCGGTCAATTAGCAGCAGATATCCTAGGCCCTATGGGAGAAAGTTCTATAGTAATTTTACTCACAGGAGAGGACCTTCCCATTCGGGTACTCACTAAGCATTAGTGTTTGTGCCTCTAGGCTTCTTTTCCTGCTTCATCTAAGTTTACCCAATGTCTTCCTTGGTTGAGCTGTGGCCATAGCACCATTCCACAACCAGAATGACTGCTGGGTGTGCAGATACGCACCAACTTCAATTAGCTCTAGCCTCCCACGGAATATTCTTCCACTGTCTTTAGTTAACTGGAGTAACTGGATAATAACTGTAAATCACCTATGTCCCCCAAGGTGGCAACTACCTAATTCTAATACTTTCTATAATTATTCTCTCTCTGTTAAACATGTTATTTGTTTTTTGGGAACATTTAAATGAGACATGCCCATCTGTGACATGTTTGGGACAGCTTAACCTGGATAGTTGCTGAATATGGCATAATGCTTCTGATTTAACTGTGCACCAACACATAAGATAGTTGTCCACCTTAGCATGTTATGGGAACATCATTGTATTGCAGACAAATGAACAACAAAAAAAATAGCTTTAAACTATCTGGAGCATACTTGCCTCCCCCAAGTACTAGTTAATTTCATAGAACACAGTTTTGGCCATACCACTCTTACAATTTGACAGGCAGATGCACCTCAGGTTGTTTTTTTTTTTTTTTTTTTTTGCCAGGAAGCATTTATAAAGTTTTACCCAGTGCACCCCACAATCTTCCCACTTTACAAGATCATTTAGGCCTATGAATAAAACACTCTCTAGCATGGTAGGAATGGCCCCTTAGTATTTTTCTCTTTAATACTGGAGCTTTAAATGCCCTAACACAAGGAACAGCTTTAGCTAATTTCACTGCTCATCATCTTAAAGATACTAAATATAGTACGGCTTTTAAATGGAGAAACTAAAAAAATGAAAAAGGTAGTTTTGCAAAATTGCATGGCTTTAGAGATGCTCACCACTGCCCAAGGAAGCACCTGTGCCATGATCGGCAATGCCTGTTGCTCTCATATACCTGATGAACAGGCAAACATCACCAATACCTTAGCACACTTACAAAATTCTATAAACCATATGCAAAAGTTAGAGTTTATAGACTCCTTTTTCCTCTTAGCTCATTCACCTACCCTTGCATTAGAGTTATACTCTACTTACTGGCACAGTGACAGTACTGATTATTTGTCTATCTTGCTGCTGTTTACGTTGTAGTTGTGGCTTCATTTCTCAATCTTGTAGGCTGTAAACCTGTAACCTCCCATTCCCAAGCTCAGGGACTTAGGTAGAGGAGGTGGAGAAAGATTGTATGAGTTGTGGGATGAGGTAGATTGTAACACAGTAATACTTTCACACTTTCCAATATCCCCCAACTCTTCCAAGTTTGTCAGCATTTATGCACATTAGCTGAAAGCCACTGGACTTTTTTGTTTCACCTGTGTCCCTAGGTGACCAAAGCCTTAATCAACAAGAAAACCTCCCTTTGTCTTCAGGGAGTCCTGAGCCTCCCTGGACCAAAAGGAGGGAATGTGAAAATGGAAAGTGAATGTCCATACTAATCATATACCTGATTAAGCTTCCACTTTATCCAGAGAACTATGAAGAAGAGAGGGAGGCTAGCTGAGTTGACACACCAATGACCTTTGCAGTGGCAACAGAGACCTGTGCCCCTGTGAGAAAAACAAGTCAAAGTTGGCGACAGAGTCTGCTGACATTCACCAGATGTCCACAGATTTTGTGCAAACGTCCTGCTCCTGGTGCTTGCTAATTAACAACCATTTGCCCAAATGTCCTGTCTCCTTTCTTGGTGCAATGAAATGAAGTCTTTCTCTCTCTGAAGCACCAGAGTCACTATATTGATTTCAGTGCACACTGGGCAGCGAACCTGCAGTTTTCAGCAACACAAGGAAAACCTAGAAGCAATTTTATTAAATTCTGGAAAACCCAGAGGAAGCTCAGGGATTGACAGCACCAGGTACCTCTAAGAACTGGCAGTGCAGGTGGGGCAGGAGAATTTGTTGCAGGTCTGTTTACAAATTAGTTAGAATCCCACATTCTCTCCCTCACTCCCTGAGGACAAGTAATTCTCTGGCAATTCACCCTGCCCCCCCACCCCCGCCTCCCCTGTAGGAGATTAGAAATGTATTCCCTGCAAAGAGTCAACAGAGGATCTTTGGGCTGGAGATAGGTAAGGATGACAATTACATACTGAAAAAAAAAGAAATTAAATGATAGATTGCTGCTGAATGTTGAGATCCAGGCATCTCCTACAAAGTTGTCTAACTAATCAAATTTTCTCTGAGGAATCTGCTCAGCCCAATGAAAATACCTAAAAATACTAAACCAAAGTTACCTTAGAAAGGAAAAACAAAAACAAGAAGAAAAAAAAAAAAACCTAGCCAGGTTTATGTGAACCCATAATTGCCAAACCCTATCACTATCAGGTTTCACTCAGTTACACAGTTCCAGTCTTTATCTTTCCTCTTTCCTTCTTTTGTCCCACTTGCTCCTAACCTTCCTCTTTCAGCCATACTCACAGTCATCTTTGTTTAGTGTACCTACATCGTTGTGCTACCATCACCCAAAATTGTGTTCCAAACCTCTCACTCCTGTCTTCCTATCTGTCTGCAGTGCTCCCTTTAGTATTTCCTTTAGAGCAGGTAACTTGTTCACAAACTCTCATTATCTGTTTGTCAGAGAATATTTTAAACTCTCCCTCATATTTGAAGGACAGTTTTGCCAGATATAGGATTCTTGGTTGGTGGTTTTTCTCTTTCAGTATCTTAAATATATCCCACTACTGCCTTCTTATCTCCATGGTTTCTATTGAGAAATCCGCACATAGTCTTATTAAGCTTCCTTTGTATGTGATGGATTGCTTTTCTCTTGCTGCTTTCAGTATGCTCTCTCTTTGACATTTGATAATCTGATTATTAAGTGTATTGGCGTAGATCTATTTGGGGTATGCTGCACTTCTTGGATCTGTAATTTTATGTCTTTCAAAAGAGATGGGAAATTTTCATTGATTATTTCCTTTATTATTGCTTCTGCCCCTTTTCCTTTCTCTTCTTCTGGGACACCCATGACACATACATTCATGTGCTTCATGTTGTCATTCAATTCCCTGAAACGCTGATCATATTTTCCCATTCTTCTTCCTATCTGTTCTTTTGTGTGTAGGATTTCAGGTGTCTTGTTCTCCAGTTTCTGAGTGTTTTCTTCTGCCTCTTGATTCTGCTGTTTTATGCCTCCATTGTGTTTTTCATCTCTTTTGTTGTGCCTTTCTTCCATAGACTATACCAGATTTTTCAAACTTCAGTTTCTGTCTTCTGTTTGCCCAGTGTTTTCTTTAAATCCTTATTCTCTTTTGCCATATCTTCCCTGAACTCATTGACTTGGTTTCTGATATTATTTAACATATTTCCTTGAAAATCTTTAATTGATGTTTCATTAAAGTGAAACAATATCTCAACTCTATCTCAATTGAGGATTAAGTTTGTTCCCTTGACTGGGCCATATCTTTGTTTTTTCTAATGTAATTTGTAGTTTTCTGTTGTCTAGGCATCTGGCTTCCTTGGTTACCCCAATCAGATTTTCCCAGACCAGACTGGGTTCAGGTCTCACAGTGGGGCTATACTGAGAGTCAAGTTTCCCTGAGAGTGTGTCTTAGAAGATTGACAGACTTTCCTGTGAGGCCTCTACCCACTGTGCTTTTCCTAACCTACCCAGCAGTTGGGCACCTGTCAGCCTGTCACTCCAGACTGGTGTAAGGAGGTGTGGTCCCTTTAATTCTTAGTTTGTTTCTGCTTTGACTGTTTTCCCCCAGGCCCTAGGGTCTGAGTTCTGAAGGGTGGGCCAGACTAGAGCTGGGCCCTGCCTCTTTCCTCTTAGGGAAGATATACCTCCTAGGGAGTTATCTTCTGCATTTGAATAGCTCCTTTGACTCTCTAACTCTGTAACTCCATCCCTGTCTGGGTCAGAGTGCTGCAAACTGAAAATGGCCACTCAGGTTGAGAGAGAGAAAAAGGGAAAGAAAGCCCCCACTGAGAGCCAGTCCATGGCCCCCCGGTTTCACCCTTCAGTCAGATAGAGCACCCAGTCTTCTGGGATCCCTCTCCTGGGGCACTGGTGTCCTCTGGCTCTCTGAGGTCAGTCTCTAAAAGCCTCTGTCTTTTCCTTTTTTTTTTTTAATTAATTTTTTTTCCCCATCAGCCCCACCTCCTCTCTACTGGGAGCGACCTCAGGGTACTTTGCTGCTTCTTAGGGTTTTGTATTTGTAGCTTGTATTCAGCAGTTCACTTTTGTTAATTAAAACCCCAGTTGGAGCTGGGCTGAGCTGTATTTGCTTGCTCCAAGAATGCTGCTTTCTCCCACAAAAAGGTCCTGCAGCTCAGCCCGCCATGGGGGAGGGGGCTCCCAGCACGGGTCCGCAGTTTTTACTTACAGATTTTATGGTGCAATCTCAGCCATTCCACCCAATCCAGGTTAGTATACGATGTGTGGACAGTCACGGTTGTCCCCCCGCAGTTGTTCTAGATTATTTATTAGTTGTTCCTGGTTGTTTATTAGTTGCTCCAGGGGACTAACTAAATTCCACACCTTTCTATGCCACCATCTTGTCCCTCTCCTCTCATTGTCTTTTAATTAGAGCAGTTGTAGATTTACAGAAAAATCATGTAGAAAGTACAGAGTTCCTATACCCCACTCCACAGTTTTCCCTATTCATATTTTGATTAGTGTGGTGCCTTGTTATAATTGATGAGACAATACTTTGTAATTAAACTATTAACTATGGCCCATAGTTTACATTATGGTTCATTCTTTGTGTTGTACAGTTCTATGTTTTGGTAGTATTTTTTGTTGTTGTTGTTGTTTTTAATTCTTATTCCGGCAACATATAGACAACCTAAAATTTCCCATTTTAACTACTTCCAAATATACAATTCAGCGGTGTTAACTATTATCACAATGTTATGCCACCATCACCACCATCCATTACCAAAACTCATTATCCCAAACAGAAACTCTGTACCAACTAAGCATTAACTCTCCATACTTTCAGCTTTTGAAATTGGGAAGACGGTAATACCATTTACTGAAATGGCAAAAATTGGGGGTAAGGGAAGAGGTTGGGGGTTGATGGTATTTTAGTTTCCTAGGCTGCTCCAGCAAATACCAGGAAATGTTTAACTTATTAAACAATGGAATTTTATACACTTACAGTTTTGAGGCCAGGAAAACATCCAAATCAAGGTATCACAAAGGCAATATTTCCTTGCTCAAGACCAACTGCCAGTGATCCTTGATCCCTCTGCCACATGGAAAGGCGTGTTGTGTGGTGTCTGCTGGTCTCTCCCTTCTCTTCTGGGTTTTGCAGATTTCAGCTTCTTGCTTCCGTGGCTTTCTCTCTCTTTGCCTGAATTTCATTCTCTTATAAAGGATTCCAGTAAGAGAATTAAGACCCATCCTGAATGAAGTGGGTCACACCCTAACTGAAGTAGCTTCATCAAAGTTTCTACTCACAATGGGTTCACACCCACAGGGATGGATTAACTTTAAGAACATGTTTTCTGGGGTACATCTAGCTCCACCTTACCACAGATGGGATATGGGAGCAAATCAAGAGTTCCTCCTTGGACATGAGACATTCAAGAGAGATGTCAAGGAGCTGGATGTTGAATATGGAGCACAGGAGGGGTCAGAGATACTCATTTGAGCGTCATCAGCTAATTTGTGGTATTTAAAGCCTTGCAAATAGATGAACACAAAGAGCAAGAAGGAGGACTAAACCATACCCTGAAGAAATCTCCATGTTCAGAAGTCAGGGAAGAAGAAAATGCCAGCAAAGGATCAAGGAATGACCAGTGAGAAAGGGGGGAAAGCCAAGTTAGGAGGGAATTTCAAGAAGGGAATTGAAACTGGTGCTTAAAGCTACTCAGAGATCCAGTAGATAGGACAGGAATGTATCCACTGGAAGCAGCAACATGCAGATACTGAATGAACCTGATGAAATAAATTTCAGAAGAGTGGTTGGAAAAGACAACAGATTTTAACAGATTGAAGAGCAATGAGTAATGAAGAGGCAGTAGTACATGGAGATAACAATTGATAAGTTTTATTTCTTTTTAAAATTTTTACAAACACACACGTCTCCTACCCACTTTGCCCAGTAAACTCTGGTTTTCTATTTCTACAAATCCACTATTTCTAGTTATCTCTTAGAAGTGATATCATGCCTTTTGTCTTACTTATTGCACTGAGCATAATGTTTTCAAGGTTAAACTACGTTGCAAACTGCTTCATAACTTCACTATTTCTTATGACTAAATAATACCCCATGGTGTGTATATACCTCATTTTATTTATTCATTCATTCGCTGATGAACACTTGGGTGATTTCTAGCTTTTGGCTACTGTGAATGATGCTGCTATAAACATTGGTGTACAAGTAATATCTTTTCAACCCTGTTTTCACTGTCTTTGTACATACAGCTAGAAGTAGAGTTGCCAGGTCAAACAATAATTCTATATTTAACTTTTTGAGGAACCATCATATTGCTTTCCACAGTGGCTGCACCATTGTACATTCTCACCAACAATGCACTAGGAGCTCCAATTTCTCCACACCCTCTCCAACACTTTTTACTTTCCATTTTTTTTTTGCTTGCCTTTTAAATAATAGCCATTCTTGTGGTGTGGTTTTAACTCATTGTGGTTTTAATTTGCATTTCCCTAATGGCTATTGATGTTGAACATCTTTTCAGGTATTTATTGGCCTTTTGCATATCTTCTTTGGTGAAATGTCTATTCAAGTCATTTGCCCACATTTTAATTGCACTGTCTTGTTGCTACAATGTAAATGTTCTTTATATATTCTGGATATTAAGCTCTTATCTAATAGATGGTTTGAAACTATTTTCTCCCATAGAATTTGTACTTTAAAAGGGGACAGAGAAAAGGGGTGAGAGATGGAGAGCGACATAAGGATCCAGCAAGGTGTCTGGTTCTTTAATTTTTAATAGAGTTACCAGAGCATTAATTCACTCATCCATTCAGTCTTTCAGCAAGTATTTAGCGAGCACCCAGAACCTTATTCTTTGGAACTTACAAACTACTAGGGGATACAGAAAATAAACAAATACACATAGTGTATTCTATATATCAGGAGGTGAGTGAGAAGTGAATGATGTGCAGGACCAAGCATTCTAAACAAGGAGGGTTTGTAAGGTTCAAGGAGGTGGAGAGGAGGACGAGGACAGTGTTTCATGTAGGAGGGCAGCACGACAAGGGACACTGGGAGGCCAGTGAGGCCGATACAAGTGAGAGACAGGCAAGGGGTAAGATGTGAGGACACAGAACGATAGTACAGGCCTCACAGTACATGGCTGGGATTTTGGACTTTATACTGTTTGTAAAAAAGCCATAATAATCAGTATGAAAGCATGAGACAGGAAGATTACTCTGGCCATTGTATGAATTAGAGACCATAAGATACAAGAAAAAGAAGGAAGATGATTCAGGAAGCCACTGCAGAAGTCCAGACAAGACGTGGTGGTGGCCTGGGTTCAGATTTCGATACGGGGTTGGGAGATCAGAAGAGGTTGGAATTGGGATGGATACTAAGAGATCAAGAATAACGTCAGGCTTTTGGCTTCAGCAACTGAGTGGAGTTATTGCTGAAATGGGGAACAATGGAGGGTGTGTAGGTTTAGAAAAGGAGTCAAGAATTTGGTTTTGGACCTGTTATGTTTTGGGTGTGTATTAGACAACCAAGTGAAGAGGTTAAAACTGGCAGCTGAAAAGCAAGGGAGAGGTAGGGACTGGAGATAAGTATGTGGACACCATTGACATACAGACTGTGTTTAAGGCCCTGGAAATGAATGGGGTCACCTAAGGAGTGAGCAAAGCCCTGGGCACTCCAAAGTTTAGATGCCAGGAAGAGGAAGACAAGGATCCAGGAGGAGAGACTGAGAAAGCAAGTGAGCTGTGACCAGAATCGGGATGTACCAGATCAGGGAATGCAAGTGACAAAAGATTTTCAGGAAGGAGGGAGTGGTCAGCTGTGCCGGGTGCTGCTGAGATAAGCAAGTGCCCCCAGAGAAAACACCAAGGGCTGACTCATGATGAATACACAATGCTCTGAGATAACATTCCTCAGCCATCAGTACATTTGGACTACGGTGGCTGCCTCAGTTCATTTAGAACACCAACTCTGTTCCCATGGATACCACATCACATGGCACACCATCCTTCAGGATTCTCCCAGGAAGCAACCCCGAGATCCCTCCAGCGTGAGATCCCTCCAGCGTGAAATAGAAAAGACTTGAATGGGCAAGCTTGGAAAATGTGGAAGCAGACCAGGGCTCACAGCAAAAACAGCTACATTGCTAGGGCAGGAAAAAACTCTTCTCCAGGTTTGTATATTTTTCTAACTCACAGCCTGCTAGAGGAAAATTAAGGAAATCATCCCTTCTATTGTATATAGTCACTGAAACTGCAGAGGAGCTGCCATTTCTGCAACTTCCGATTCCTGTTTCTAACCCGTATTTTCTCCACTATTCTATGTACATGTTGCAGCAACTGGCTCCTTCTTTTTGGCCAGGTTTATTAAGGTTTAACTTATACACAGTAAAATTCACCCTTTTTAAGTATATAGTTTGATGAGGTTTGGCAAATGTATACAATCATGTAGCCTCTACCACAATTAAGATATAGAGTATTTCCATCACCCCAAAAAACTTCCTCCTGTCCCTTTGCAGTCAATCCCCCTCCCCTCATTTCCATCCCTTGGAACCATTGATCTGACTCCTGTCCTATAGTTTTGTCTTTTCCAGAATGTCATATAAACAGAATCAAATAGCATGTATCTGTTCACATCTGGCATCTTTCACTTAGTATAATGCTGTTGAGATTCATCTACATTGCTGTCTGCATCAATAATTTGTTTCATTTTGCTGCTGAGTAGTATTCCATCATATGGATATACCACAGTTTATTCATTTACCAATTGATGAAAATTTGTGTTGTTTCCAGTTTTTGGCTATCATTAATAAAACCACTAAAAACTTTGACAAAAATGTCTTGCATGGACACATTTTCATTTCTCTTGGGTCAATACCTAGGATTGGAATTGCTGGGTCATGTACCATCTAGCTTTTGTCCACTAATAATAGTTAATACTTATGGAACACTAATTTTGCAATACAAAATCCTGAAAGCTCTTTATATGTCTGTTATTCAATTTTTAAAACAGCAGTCAAGTAGCTATTATTGTTCCTATTTTTCTGATGAGGCCTAAATAGGTTAGGTGACTTTCCTAAGATCACACACTAGTGGGTAGTAGGACCAGGATTCAAATCCAGGAATCCGATGGCAAAAATGTGAATTTCAACCATTTTGCATTGCTGCTTCCCCCAAGTCAAATGCATGATTTCTGAGAGGCAGATCACAAAATTCTACTTGACACCATATTACTTTTGACCAAACAATTATTGACTGACTATTCCTTTCCTCCCTTTATAAATCATGACTATGCATAGACTGGTACTCTCCAAGGGTCATCACAATATCATGTTATTCAGAAATCAGAAATGCTTTCAACTGTTTCACGGAAGTTTACAAACATTAATTTACTGATGTTCAGTAACAACTCTAAGGGAAGCAAAAGTTGGCCCCTGCTACCAGATTGGTAAATACTCCTAGTTAAAAGCAAATCTCTTCTGGAAACGTCTCCACATTCAAGACACAGGAGACTACATTCATTGAGAAAACACAGGGACTCTGAAATCAGATATAACTGGATTCAAATTTTGGCTCTGCTCCCTAGTGGATAGGTATGTATGTATCACCTCACATGTAAAAAATGATGTGGATAAACTTTTAATTTACAGGATAGTTACAAAGATTCAGTGATATAACATGAGTGAAAACACTGAACACTGAGCCTTACATATTAAATGAACCCCCTCCTTTCCAGAATGTAACTGCTGAGGCTCCAGAGTTAGTATGAGAGAAGTTGGTTACTTCTTTTATTGGTTTAACTTTTATTGGCTTATTAAATTTTTCATCTAATTAGCAGTGAAGGAAAGACTGGGTAGAGGTAGTTCTTTGAAATGTCCTACTTTATGCCTTATTTTATGGCTTAAAAAGTCATGCAAACTTTGCATTTTATTCCACAATTAAAATTACTTTAATATAACAATGTTTTACATTTATGTACAGCTAAATTATTTAGCCTTCTCCTGAAATTTTTAAGAATATCTGTTTTAGGAATATTTCCTCTGATAGACAGTGACTTTACTTACATGAAACCACACCTGGGATATGAAGACTCTTCATTATAAAGCATGAGCCTAAGAAGACTTTAAAATTATTTCACATACCCTAGTGTCTCTCCTTTCTGCAACATCTTAACATTCTGGAGTCTCCCCTAAAATGCAGCCCAGTTTGCAGTCTTGACTAAAAAAAAAAAAAGTTTAACCCTGAATTCTCCCAACCAGGAAACAGGCTACTTACTTTCTAACACCCTTACAAGGAGCCTCTTGGCCACCTGGAGGCCAAAGAGATACTGGCTGCAACCTACTTTCTGAGAAAAATCTCTGTTATAGCTATAAGAGTAAAGGTAAATACTGCAATTCTGGAAATGTTTCTCAAATAAAAATAAAGACATTGGCCAAGCACTGGCCAAATGGGATGACAGAAGGAGACCGAATTTTTTTAATCATCTGAAAAGATTTTGTTCCAGTTTGCTAAAGCTGCCATTATGCAAAACACCAGAAATGGATTGGCTTTTATAAAGGGGATTTATTAGGTTAAAATTTACAGTTCTAAAGCCATAAAAGTGTCCATCTAAGGCATCAACAAGAGGATACCTTCACTGAAGAAAGGCCAATGGCATCTGGAACACCTTTGTCAACTGGGAAGGCACATGGCTGGCATCTGCTGGTCCTTTGCTCCCAGGTTCTGGTTTCAAAATGCCTTTCTCCAAAATGTCTCTGGGCTTCTGTCTCTCTTAGCTTCTCTCTCTCAGCTCCAATGCATCCTTGCTTGTTCTCCCAGGAGATTTCTCTCTAAGCATCTGCTCTAGGCATCCTCTTAGCTTCTCCCGGACAAACTCTGGGCTTCATCTCTTAGCTTAGCATCTCCAAACATCTTTCTGTCTGCATCTACAAGCATCTGGGTTTATGTCAGCTTTGAGTTCTCTCTTTCTCCCTGAGCTCTCTTAAGGACTCCAGTAAACTAATCAAGACTCACCTTGAATGGGTGCTGTCACACCTCCATGGAAATAATTTAATCAAAAGGTCTCACCCACAATTGGGTGGGCCACATTTCCGTGGAAACTACCTAATCAAAAAATTTCACCCGTAATATGTCTGCACCCACAAGATTGGATTAAAAGAACATGGCTTTTATGGGACATGATAGACTCAAACCAGCACATACTTGAACATATTAATCCAAAGAAACCGAAGGATTTAATTCAGCTACCCTAATGGAACATAGCCGATCAGAGTTATGCATGCAGTACAATAAAGGAAATAACGTAGTCCTTAAAACATACTTTCATGTAATAACATATTCATCAGAAAACTTTTTGCCTTAAGGTATTAAGGTACCACCTGTCCCCTTTGTCTTCTGCCATAATTACTTGCAAGTATATTATTCCAAGGTCCCTAGATGTTGTAAATAACTAGAGGAACATATTAAGGTCACTGAAATATTCTTTTCTTCTTTTTGTCATCAAAAATATCCTTGCCAAACTTTTTTGTTTGTTTGTTTCCCAAAACCCTGTCCTGGAAGGCTGGAGTGGGAAGTCCTTCTTGGATAAGAAATCCCGACCCATACAACAGTGGGCCACAGACAGGTAAGAAATAACTTTTGCTTTCTGAAGTGTCTTTCAGAAGCCAGCATACAAAAATGAACTATTTTTAGCAATCCATATGGACTAAATGACAAATAAAAAGTTAGGGAACTTCAACCCAACAATTCTCTGGGACCCTACTACATGTCAGTGTAGGAAGATCCATGCCCTAACCACCTGGAGCTGACAATCCAAGGGGACAGGCAAATGAGGGGGCTGTATGAACATAAAGACAAGGACATCTTACCCAGACTGGATGAGTGGAGAGTGTGGGGAGTCAGAAAAGGCCTCTTGGAGGCAGGAACATCACCTGAAGAATGAGGAGCATCAATAAATACATTAGACGAATAAAATAACAAGGGAGTGGTGTTAGGCAGCACCACTTTGAGGCAGCAGATCTGAGTCCCAGACCTGCCTCTGCAACAACCAATGTCTGACCTGGAGGAAGCCATCTGACCTCTCCGGTTCTTACTTTTCCCCATCTGTGATATGGGATAGTTGGATTATGTTGATGGATCTTATCCCTTGCTGTGCATCAGAATCATCCGGGAACTGTCTAAACATATAGGCTCACTCCCCCTGCAATGTGATTTCAATAGGTCAATGTTTCTTTTAAAAGCTCTCCAAGTGATGCTAATTTGAACTAGGGCTAAGGACCAGTGAATGACATGATTCCTCAAATTCCTGACATTTTAGGTCAGTGATTCTCAACCCTAGATGCACAATAACATCCTGTGGGGAGCTTTTAAAAATCCCAGAAAGGCCCCACTCTGATCAGGATGGGGAAATGAGACTGTTTAGAGCTCCATACCCCAACAGAAGCTTTGAACAACCAGCAAGAACTGTCAGAATTGCTTTCTCAGAGCTCCAGAAAACAAGTAAAGGACTGCAGTAACACAGTAACATGGTGAGTGCCAAATCAAGAAGTCTACTAGAAGTGGCAGGATCTCAGTGCACCTCACTGTCTAAGCACAGAGCGGCCAGCACTTCCCTCATGCAGGTTCCTGGTCTAGAAGGAGGCAGAGTAACCCTTGTGAACATCCTGGGAGCATGCATGCCTAGCTCAGTCTGTCTTGTGGTGGCCTGAAGGACTTGCCATCCGAGAACGTGTCGAGTACATAGAAAACTGTTCACAGAGTTCACAGAGCTCTCCTACAAAACGCTGTGGGAGAGCAGTCAAGTGGCTGCCTGGGGAAAGGGACTGCTGGCAGTAGGACGTACAGTGCAGTGCCCAAGACTCTGAGGGACCATGAGGAAACTGTTTTTGAGGGAAGAGGGAACAATCAGAACCATGTAAATGAGGGAGTTCCTAGGGCCACAATGCACATGCCCAAGAGAAAACATTTGTGCAGAAAGGATCAGCAAGCCCCTATACTTTGGCCTGGAGCTATTCTCTAAACTCACTGTATAGACAAGCCCTGCAGGAGAGCACTTGCACAGATCAATTTGCAAAAACTGGGAAGGTGTTTACTGTTCCCCCTCACCCCCTCCCCTTTTTTTTCCAGTTAGCTCAGGACATTTAAAGAAAACTCTGTCATGATACTAGCTGAATATAAGCTTAAGGAACAGATGCCTCAGCATCTAAATTCCACATTAAAATGTCCAGGTTTCAACAAAGTTTACAAAACATACAAAAAAACAGAAAGTGATGACCCGGACAAAGGAGAAGATTAAAGCATTAGAAACCATCAATGAAGAGGACTAGACCTGAGACATACCAAAAACTTTTTAAAAAAATTATCTTAAATATGCTCAGAAAGCTAAAGGAAAACATGGACAAAGAGCCAAAGTATATCATGGACAAAGAACCAAAGTATATCATGGACAAAGAACCAAAGTATATCAGGTAAACAACTGATGAACATAAAGAGATTATCGATAGAGAAATGGAAATTATGAAAAGGAACCCAGCAGAGCTGAAGACCACAGTAACAGAAATTAAAAGTTTCCTAGAGCGTTTCAACTGCAGATTAGAGCTAGCGAAGGAGGAGTCAGAGAACTTCAAGATAAGACAATTGAAATCATCCAGTCTGAGGAGGAGGAAGAAGAAAGAAGAAAAGTGAACAGAACCTAAGGAACCTGTGGGACAGCATCAAGCATACCACAAGGAGAAGAGAGAAAGGGGCAGAAAGGTAATTCAGAGAAATAATGGCTGAAAACTTTCCAAATTTAACAAATGATGTTCACATATACAACCACGATGCTCAACAAATTCCACACAGGTTAAAGCCAAATAGACCCATGCCAAAACATATGGAATGCTGAATGGCAAAGATAAAGAGAGAATTCTGAAAGCTGCAAGAGAGAAGCAGCATGTCACATACAAGGGAGTCTCGATAAGATTAAGTGCCAATTTCTCATTAGAAACCATGGAGACAAAAAGGCAATGGATGACATATTTAAAGTACCGAAGCAAAAATTGCCAACCAAGAATCTATATCTGAAAAAACTGTCTTTCAAAATGAAGAAGAGATTAAGACATTTCCAGTTAAACAAAAGCTGAAGCAGTTTGTCACCACTAGGCAGATCCTACAAGAGATGCTGAAGAGAGCTCTGCAGGTTGAAAGGAAAGGACAATAGACAACAGATAAAAGCTACATAAAAAATTAAAGATCTCAAAAAATTAAAGATCTCCTGTGAGGTTAATGACATGGGTAAATATAAATGCCAGTACTATTGTACTTTTGGTTTATAACTCCATTTATTACTTCCTACAGGATCTAAAAGACAAACATATAAAATGTAGTGATAAATCATTGTTTTGGGACTCATAGGGTAGAACTGTAATTTGTGACAAGAACTACATAAAGATGGGGGGAGGGAAGGGTATAGGAACATAGTTTGTGTATTCTATTGAAGATAAATTGGTATCAAAGCAAACAAGATTGTTATAGATTTAGGATGATAAATTTAAGCCCCACAGTAACTATAAAGAAAATATGGGAAAATATGCAGCCTCATAGAAACAGAAATTAGAGCGAAGGGAATGGGGAATTATGCAGAATGGGTGTATGTTTCTGTTTGAGAAGATAGGAAAATTTCAGTATTGGAAGGTGCTAAGGGACTGCAGTATTGTAAATCTGACTAACCCCATTGAATGGTAAGCTTGGGAATGGTTGAGATGGGAAAGTTTAAGATGTATATGTGTTCTCACAATAAAAGAAAAAAGAGAGCAACTAAAGAGACAATGACAATTAAATGCAATATGTGATCCTTGATAGACTCTAGCAAGGGAGGAAAGCTCAAAGAGACATTTTTGGGACATATGAAAAAATTGGAATATAGACTGTAGACTTCATATGAATGTTAAATTTCCTGAACTTCTAAGGTGGCTACATAAGTGATTATCTTTGTTCTTAGGAAATGTACAAGGCAGTGTTAAGTGTTCAAGAAGTACGATGTATACAACCTACATTCAAGTGTTCAGAAAAAAGATTGACAGACAGGCAGATAGATGGATGGACAGAATGATAAGGCAAATGTGGCAAAATATTAAAACTGGTGGATCTGGGTATCTGGGGATGATGGGTGGGTAGGAGTATGCTGAGGTTCTCTGCATGGGATTCGTATTATTTTTTTGTAACTGACCTGTATGTTTGAAGGTATTTCAAAATAGACAGTGAAAAAAAAAAAGAATAAATCCCAGGACAGGCTGCATTCTAGATAATTAAACCAGAATCTCTGGGGATGGGACCCAGGCATAAATATTTTTAAAGCCCCCCAGCTGATTGCAATGTACAGTCACGGTGACCAGCCACTGTTCTAGGCCCTCTTAATACTTCAGTTTCCTGTACTGGCCAATGAAGGAGAGAAAACAGGAACGGAAGAAAAGCTCCTGAGTTTCTCCTTCCTCCATTCCTTACCTCAAAGTAAAAAGAGAATGGAATACCAAAGGCCTTTGATGTACCACGCCCTAGGGTTGATTTTTGTACATGTGCATGATTCATGTTGATGCAATGACAGGTAGAAATGCCCATTCCAAAATGCTCTCAGTTCTAAATACAAATTCAACAGAATACTTCTAAAAATGGCTCCATGGGGCATTCCCTGAAATACTTTTAGTTAGAATACGATTTGCATGGTTGACCTAATATGAACATTACATTCCCGACCCCTGAGGTTACTTAAATCCACTTATTAGGCAATGGTGAACTAAACAAACAGTAATTAGAAACACTCCAAAGTGCCTTTTAAATCTGTTGCTAAATTATGTTTTTCCTGCCCCAAAGCCCATACACACAGCATGTCCACAGGCATCACGAAACCAAAGCCTCAGCAATATTTACATTAATAAGGGCATTAGCTACCTCTGTGTCATCACATTTGACTCTACAGGGAAGTCAGGGCCTCTTTGGAAGAGGCCCTTTCATTACTGTTATTTCTCACATCTCAGTAAATAAAGTGCTGCCCACATGTGGTTAGAAATCCCAGGTGAAAATGAGCTCTCCGGGGGTCTGGAAATGAAGATCTCTGATATACTGCCTCATTTCCTGCAATGAGTCAGAAATGAAAGTAATTCTTCAGAAAGGAACATCTGCACCGTGGCGCCGTTTATAAAATCATGCCAGATGATACCTGTGGCTGAGAGGCGGGGCCTGGGGAGGAAGAGGAGGGGGCGGGCCTGGCCTCTGCACTGCACTGACTCTCAGAGCCGCCGCGGAGAGCTTGGAGGGCCTGCAAATCCAGCGAGGCGGGGCTGGGCTGTAAATCTTGATTGGCAGCGAGACTGCTTACGTTCCGTTAGAGAGCTGGCCCGTCTCCAAAGGGTGGAGGCGGCCAGAGAGGATTCATGCGCCGTCATGAGCACCGGAGCAGCGATTCTTACAAGAACAACTGTCTTACTTAACTGGAAACAGCGTATGCCTGTTAACGATTCAGAGCCTTCTTATGGAGAGGGAGGACTGCGAAGTGATGGCCTGAGGCCACCAAGGGAAGCCCCTTTGACCTTACCCAGGAAGAAGTACATTGGCATATGGTCAGGAACTAGAGGGTAACCAAGACTGAAACACCTTTCACAAAACTACCCTAGTAAGGAACAGCGCATGGGAAGGTGGAAAACCAAGGCTGTCTTCACCAGCATCAGAGCCAGTGATTTTTATTAGGTAGGCTTATCTCTGTTTTTTCCATCTTGGATTTTTAAAATGAATCCAACGCCATTGTCTGTAATTGGGGAGAAAACCTGAAAACAACCCAAGTGCCCATTAACAAGTGATTAGTTAAATTAAAATCTCGTACATACACAATGGGATACTATGTAGCCATTTAAAATGGTTTATCTGTGTGTACAGAAAACAAAAAATCCGTATATTAATACATTAAAAAAAATGCACAGGGACTCTATATACATAATATTCCTCTTGTGTAAACATTTGTAAAGAACTTGCCTTTGCCTAGGAAAGGGGCCTAGGAGGGAGTATTATTTTTCCTTTTATACCTTCCAGTAGTAATTGAATTCTCTTCATGTACCTGCCCCTTCTCCCTTTTAATGACAATGGACATTAACTGGATAGAGGGCTAATTTTGGTTTCATCTTTATACTAGTTTCTCCATATGTAATTTAAAACAAATAAATGTTATTTTAAATAGATAAATAAATAGAAGGATGCAATTGAACATAACATGGAGATGGGCACCTATAAAGGCCTTGGAGGGGGTAAAAGCCCACTGTGTCTTGCTACATACTTAGGCAGCCTCATTTGCCATGTGAAATAAAAATTGGGGCTCATGGTAATTCTGACTAAAGGAGGATTACTTCCAGTAAGTGACTTGAAGCAAGACTATAACAGGTTTCCTACCTCCTCATTCGGGACTCTTTCTGCCCATACCACTTATCTTTTTTGGTATTTTCAACAAACCCCATAACTCTAAGGACAAGAGCCTAAGACATTTTGTTTATTTGTGCCTTTTTAAGGATTAACTTAGATTCTAAAGGCTTTTTTCCTGCGCTGATACTTAACGAACAGGAGGGCATCATGGCAATATTATTAATTTAATACCAACAACAACAACACAAAAGACCCGGCACCAGGGTTTAAAACAATTCCAGAGAAACAAACCATAGTCTGTATGTGTGTGCCAATCTCATTTTTTATACAATTTTACTACATATGGTCTCAGACATAAGGTAATATATTAAAAGAAGTACAGCAGGTCAAGACTTAAATTTCTTTGTGAAATTTTACAGATTTGTACAGATAATCAATCCTCCCTTTAATAATTGGAGCTTGGAGGTGCAAAGATAAATAAACCTATAGACTTTGCCTAGACTATCACCTAGAAGAGGATAAGAACCAGACACACGAAGAGAAGATCAAAACTGGAAGATTAGTATTTAGCAGAGTCAGGCTGCAGTCATTCAGAGGAAAGCAGAATCACTTTTGCCCTGAATGGTTAGGGGAAGTTTCAGCAAGGATGCAGGCTCTGTGCCAGGCTGAGATTAGACAGCTAAAGGTTAAGGGAAGGAGATTTATGTGCATGTCTGAGTATAAACATTTTGAAAGTCCCTAAGATCCTAACAGGCTGTCTGGCAAATAGTAGGCCTCTGTCAATGCTGGAGCCAGGAAAACAGGTGGAAAAGTACACAGTATATTAATGTTAGGGAGGTCTGTAGTGCAGTGTTCTTGTAAGGAAGTTGTGGGATAGAAGATTAAAGTTGGGGCCAACCTGTAGATATATTGCAGTTTGAGCTTTATCTCTACATAGTGGCATCTATGACGGTGTTTCTAAAGGAGAATGTTATAAAGAACATGGATGGTGTGGGCAGTGATGTGCAGAATGGACTGGAGGTGGAAGGGGAGCTACAAGAATCGGGGACATCAGGTGGTTAATTGGATGATCAGTTGGGAAAAGAAAGGGAGGAATAATTAATAAATGCGGCAGTCAACTCTGAGATCCTTGCAACTCAAAGTAGCAGCTGCACGCCAGCAGCCTGGACATCACCTGAGAGTCTGGAAATGCAGATGCTCGTTTTCCCAGCCCCCACCTCTGACCTATGGGATCAGAATCTGCTTTCTAACAAGATCCCCAGGAGATCCTTCCATACACACACATTTGAGAAACACTGTATTACTTTGTTTCTCTAACTCTAAAATGTTAGCTGTGTAGCTGCCTCCCTTCCAAAACATTTCCAGAAAATTGTCATTACGGTCAGGCAAATTAAATTTGTCTTTAAATATGTTTGCTATAATTCGAGACATTTTTGGATAGGATGTATCATACATGTGTATATATTGTTATGCTGTTCACGCTTTTTTCCTACATCACCCCACCTTCTCCTAGTATCCCTCCCTGACATCCTACACTTAAATAATTTCCCACAGCAAAACAAAGGTGAGGCAGGTCTAGAAATATTTAGAATCAGAGAACTTTAGCTTTACAAAGGACACTGGGAATCATCTAAAACAATCCCTTCATTTTACAGAGGAGGATTTTCAGGCTGGAGGGAAAAGGGCTGTTCAAGGGTCACAGCAAACTACTCAGAGTCTGAATGAGGACTCAGGGGTCTTCATCCCAGACCAACATACCGTTAACAGAGCACAAAGGTTACAAACACCACTGTGCACTGAACTATCTGGGTTCCATTACCAGCTTTACCACTGTTTCTTTAGCTAAGTCTCAGCTTCCTAATCTGTAAAATGGGCATCATAATACCTGTCTTCATAGAGCTGTTGTGAATATTAAATGACTTAATGAAGGTAATATACATGATACAAGGCCTGACAGTAAACATTTAAAATAGAACTGCTGCTGTTATTATTCCACGTTGTAGGATATCGAAGTAAATGATCAAGAGAACAAGTGTAAGGTATGGAGCCAGGGTATATGTCTTCTTGAGGTCTTGAGTCATTTAAAACAGAGAATAGTAATGGCTGTCTGTATTTTTTAGAGGCGGAGTTTACTATATTTATTCCTTAGGTCTCTAGAAGTTAATACATCAATACAGCAGACCCAACACAGAAGGAATGGATACATGAAAGAATCTTTAAAATCAAGGTACTTCAAAATCAGTTTTAAGGTGTTGTTATAAGAAGTCCCATACAGGCTAATGCCAATGAATTTTGAAACATTAAATTAATGGATTCAGCTAAATATCCAGGAAAACCATATTCATAAATGAAGATGCCAATGCCTTTTAAATTAAGGATGGAATTGCCAACATAAAAGACTGAAGATAAATGAGGACTAATCATTCCTTTCAAGCATCACTGAAAGAGCCTGATAACTCTGAATTGTTTTGAGATTTTGATTACTAGAGATTGTTAAAAATCTAAGCAACAGGATTTTCCACCTACGAGATAATCACTTGATATTGGGAATCAGTGACTCAGACCAGATTTGATGCTCTGATCTTTTAAGTTCCTTTTTCTAATTCTTACTGTGAAGGGGCCCATGGTCCTAAATTTAATGTCATTATGTAGATATGAAGCTCTATGAAGACAATGGCACTTTGTCTAAAACAAAGCAATGCTTAACTTCTTTGTAAAACTGACCTTATAAGGAAGATTTACTATACTTTTTTTTAAATAAGGATATGCACATTTACACAAATATATACATCTGTATTTGTAGCAAAGCTTTACCAATCAACTGTTCTCTATCAGCCATCATGAAATTAATACATCAAAGGTCTGTGCTAACAGTCCTACTCTCAACACTAAGGGTCTTCTTAAGAATTGTTTAGTTTTTGGTTGAGGGCCAGATTTCCACATTTACTATATCACTGGAGGGTGTATGGCTTCTTATAAT
Organism: Choloepus didactylus; assembly: GCF_015220235.1. NCBI lineage: Eukaryota > Metazoa > Chordata > Mammalia > Pilosa > Megalonychidae > Choloepus > Choloepus didactylus. The sequence continues at coordinate 91,562,301 of NC_051314.1, forward strand.
TAATAAAAAACAAAACCCAGAATGAATAACAACAACAAAAAAATAATAAAACAACAATAAAAATCAAAAGGCAAGAAAATTACCCAAAGGGACTAAATGAGCAAAATAAGATATAACTGATCAGTTTTGCCAGAATCAACAGAAATGTTCCAATAAACACAGGGGCCAAGATGAAGAGAGAAGTCAGCAGTCAAACAAATTAGTAGGCTAAGGACCAAAGCAGTGTAAGAACAACAAACTCACCAGGAAGTTTGCTGAATGTTGTTAGACATTAGCCAACACCTACATGTATTCAACACCAAAAATGAATAACTATAAGGAAACAGCAGAAATTGTCAACTAAAAGGTGGGAAGAAGAAAATAATTCCTTTAAGGAGAAGAACAAAGGCTAAATACAAAATGAAGCAGGTAAGGGGGAGGATCACCAGGTAAATCAACAGATGAGAGTTTTAATCTGCTTCTACATCTAACCAGTTGGTTTCCTTCAGAACATTTTCTTAACTTTTGAACCTTCATATGTAATTTGAGCAGGGAAGATCATATCATATCCAAAGGTTCCTTCCAGCTCTGATAAAAGACCAGGAGTTTCTGTTTAGATGATAAACAGATTTTTAAAAAATTATTATAGGCTACTTTTATTTTACAGTAGGCTTCAAGTTGACAAATCTGGAATTTTACACAGAGTCAAGCTCTATCAGCACACACATGGAACCACAGGCCTAAACGCGTGAGTCAAATCAAGGACTCTGAAATGAGTACAAACAGCTGGATAGTTCATGTTACCTGTGATTTAACATCAGCCCCAGACACGATCCCTCTGCTTGTCTTCTCTAGCTCTTCCCTGTTGGATACACTCATGTCTGACCCCCACCCAATTCTTCACACAAGTTTTATATAGTTAATAGAACTCATAAGATGTAATAAATAGTGGAAATGTTTTGTGGCAAGTCCTAACCTTGAGAATGGCGTAGTGGAAAACAATTACCAGTGTTCTTTAAAAAACACCCCATGCTGCCTGCCCCCCCTACCCTCCATTAGAATGAGTAGCCCAGTAATTCCACTTTCCCAAATCTTCATAAAATAATCTGAAATGTGGACAAATATTTATACCTACAAACATAACATTAATTATAAGAGCAAAAAAATCTGATGAACACTAGATCTGCAGTAAACAAATTATTATGTAAATTATAACTCCAGTGTTGGTTCCCCTCCTATATGCTCCCATTATCCCCTGTGCTTATTCTTGTACAGAACTGAAAATGTCTGCTTATTGGCCATTTCTCCACCAGATTTAAACTGAAGGGCTAACATGTTTTGTTCACTGCCTTTGCTAGAGTCTAGCTCACAGTAAGCATAAAATATGTAACTGTTGAATGTTTGCTAGTAAATGCTGTCAAGCAAATCTATGTGAAATAATGTTATGTGGTCATTAAATGTGGTTTGTGAAGCATTTTGTTTTAATTTTGAATTTTTAATGACCTGAAAAAATGTCTGTGATTACATTGCAATAGTAAAAAAATAGTAAGCCAGTGCCCTTATGAAGCTTGTTGCTGCAAAGGAGTGGCTAAACCTACCTGTGGTTTTGCCTGGGAGTCTCCCCCTCAGTGCCTCTTTGTTGCTCAGATGTGGCCCTCTTTGTCTCTCTCTGGCTGAGCCACCTTGAAGGCTGATCTCACTGCCCTCCCCACTATGTGGGACCTGACTCCTGGGGGTGTGAGTCTCCCTGGCAGTGCAGGATGTGACTCCTGGGGATGGGTTTGGACCCAGCATCATGGGACTGAGAGCATTTTCTTGGTCAAGAGGGGGATGCGAGATGAAGTAAAGTGGAGCTCCAGTGGCTGAGGGATTTTGGGTGGAGTCGGGGGGGTTGCTCTGGTGGACATTCTTGTGCACAATATGGATAACACTTTTTGGGTTTTGATGTATTAGAGTGGCTGGAAGTGAATACCAGAAACTGTCAGGCTCCGACCCAGTGGCCTTGACTCTTGAAGATGACTGTGTGGCGGTGTGGCTTGCAAGGGGTGACGGTATGACTGTGGAGGCCTTGTGAATTGCACTCCCTTTGTCCGGTGTGTGGATGGATGGGTGGAAAGGTGGGGACGAAAATTGGGTGAAGGATGGGGGGGATGATTTGGGTGTTCTGTTTTACTTTTATTTTTTATTCTTATTCTGATTCTTTCTGGTGCAGGGAAGGTGTTCGGGAGTGGTTTGGGGTGATGAATGCATAGCTATGTGATGGTGCTGTGAACAGTTGATTGTGCACCAGAGATGACTGTATAGTATGTGGGTGTATCTCAATAAAACTGAATTTAATTAAAAAAAATAGTAAGCCAGATTGCACAATTAGGCATGCATACATAAATTGCATTGTATACTTAATCCTTACACATCTTTGAAATGTAAATATCTTTATTTCCTTTTTTTAATGCAATTTTAGTGAGATATACTCAAATACCATATAATCCATCCAAAGTATACAATCAGTGGCACACAGTATCATTAAATAGTTGTGCATCCATCGCTACAATTTTTGAGCATTTTCATTACTCCCAAATAAAGAAAAAATATATAAAAAAGAAATAAAAAAGAACACCCAAACCATCTCATATCCCTTATTCCCCCTATTATTTATGTATTTTTGTCATTATTTTATTACTCTTCTACCCATTCACTGATTAAAGGGAGTGTCAGTCATCAGGATTTCACTATCATGTGGCCACATGATAAAAGCTACAGAGTTATACAATTATCATCAAGAATCAAGTCTACTGGATTACTATTCAACAGATTCAGGTATTTTCTTCTAGAAATTCCTATACACTAGAAACTATAAAGGAGTATCTATATAATGCATAAGAATAACCTCCAGACTGACCTCTCGACTTTGAGATCTCTCAGCTACTGAAACTATTTTGTTTCATCTTTTTCCCTTTTTGGTCAAGGTGGCATTCTCAATCCCTGATGCCAGGGTCCAGCTCATCCCTAGAAGTCCTGTCCCTCATTGCCAGGGAGATTTACAACTCTGGGAGTCATGTCCCACATACGAGGAGGGTAGTGAGTTTACCTGTCAAGGAAAGAGGCCACATCTGAGCAACAAAAGAGGCTCTCTGGGGGTGACTCTTAGGCATAATTATAAGTAGGCTTAGCTTCTCTTTGCAAGAATAAGTTTCAGAAGGGCAAGCCCCAAGATCAAGGGCTTGACTTATTAAATTGGGATTCCCTAATGCTTGTGGGAATATCAGGAATTCCCCAGGCAAGGAAGTTTATTATGTCCACATTTTTTTCCCCAGTCCTTTAAGGGGGCTTTGCAAAGTTTTTATTTTCTGCACAAAGTACTGTGGGGTACATTGGGGTATCATACTGACCTGTACAGAATAACAAGATTTCATTCCCTGTTCTAGGTTTCATGCAACCATGTTGTTTAAATAAATTGAACATACAAGTTATATTAGAAAGTGTACTACAGAGAATATAAATTTTGTACCAAATAAACATCTCTTAAATAAGTCAAAACTCAGGAATAGATGTGACTGCTGTAAAAGCTTACTATCTACCAAGCTTTACAACAAGCCTCATTGAACACTCTGCATTATTGCATCATGGATTGCCTGATCTCTATCCACATTTTATCCCCTATTACCTACGATCTCGAATTCAATTCTCAGCATTTGCTCATCATAGTTTATATTAGTGAGACCTTACAAAATTTGTCCTTTCATTTCTGGCTTATTTCACTCTACATAATGTCCTCAAGGTTCATTCACCTAGTTACGTGCCTCACGACTTCATTCATTCTTGCAGCTATTCAATATTCCATTGTATGCATATACCCCATTTTGCCCTTATGAAGCATTTTTAAAGATAGGAAATATTCATGAGGCAACTTAAGTGAAAAGACAGGATACAGTAGGTCTAAACTACATAAAACTACATTCCATACAAAAAGAGGCAGAGCACACTGAAATTATTCAGACTAGTTTATCTTTGGATAGAAGCATTACAAGTAATTTTTGTTTTATTTACAGTTCTTTGTATTTTCTAAACTTTCCACAATGGTCCACATATAACATTTACAATCATAAAAAGATGTGATATAGCACCGGTCAAGGATAGGAAGGTTTGGTTAACAGCAGGTTTAGTCTACATAGGAATTACTAGTCTTATCATTTATGCCTATAGCTTCACCGTGGAGATAGCCCAGAGGCATGCCATTTGAGTCAAAATTTTATCTTTACTATATTGAGATATATTTTTCTTCTTTTTTGTTATGCCAGAAAGCATACATTTCAGAGTTGTTGCACAATAAGTACGCTTTGTCCAGACTGAGAAGTAGTGACGACGGTTGTCTGGGATCTGCAAGCTACCAAACTGGATAAATCATATGCTTTGTTCTCAAAGGTAAAGGTTTTCACAAACCTGTGAGAAGCGTCTGAAACCCTCATGAGACAGAGGCATTCTGATGGCCTCAGTAAGCACTTATACTTAAAGATAAATTAGAAGCATGGGCTTTGGAGTCACAGATCCAGGTTTGAAGTAACACAGACTTAGGATAGCCATTTACCACTCAAGTCACCTCAAGCACTCTTGGTCTCAGTTATCCCACAAATAAATGAGTATAATTATACCTACCCCTTGGGTGTTATGAGCAATTATGGGATGATGTCTGTAAGTCATAGAAGTATGAAAACCCAAAGCCTGCTTTAAGTACTCAATTAATGTCTCTAGTTACCTTCCCTTTCCCTCTGGGGATCAAAGGTCTAAGTTGGGAAAGCAACCACGAAAATAACTTGAATGCTAAAAATGATCAACAACCATCTATAATTTTATAACATTAATATGCTAGAGGTATGGAAAGATAGTTTGAACAATCTTCCAATTCACCCCTCAGAAGCTCTCGTAATACAGTTCAAAACAATTTTCCTATCCTCTGGTCTTCGGTAATAGGAAAATATTAATCACTAATCTTTGTGTCCTTCATATACCCGGAGACTTGTCGCCCTTCAGTTTTTTCTTGAACATTCCCATTTTTAAATTTTGTTTCATTCCTTTTAACATGTTTGTAGCACCTTTGAGCTCTGCAAGCCCACAACCCTCTACACTCCCATATCCTTTTAGCTGGGGACCCTCTGAAACCCTTTAAACAGGGTTGAGCATCGCAGCAAGGCTAGGGCTTGATTCATGCATCCCAGTGTTGAGCTTTGAAAAATAAAATGAATTATCAAGCTTCTGAAGGTTACTTGATCCTGAATGACTGATGGGGGTGGGAGTGTGCTCTTGAAAAAGATAAAAGAGGGACCAACAGTGCCCTCCATGTCTGCTCCCGTAACCTTTGTCCTTTGCTTTGACTTGTGGTAACCAACAATGTTTAGCAAGCTGATACCATTCCAGATTGCATCAGATTCAACATTGCACCAGATCTCTCCCTTCAAAGGAACAGCCTCTGTCACTGAAAAATATCTGCTCCCTTCCTTGATTAGCTCTTTTATTCCAGTGCTTCACTGAGCAATGCACCAGGAAAGGACCTAAACAAAGAGTAAGGGAAATTTTCAGCAGTTTGGGGTTTTCTTTGTTCAGGCTTAAGTACCATCAGGCTTGGTAAACTTGAGCTCATTCTTCCAACAAACTTGAGAGGTAAGTGCTGGGCCTTCAAAGATAAGGCAATCTTGCCTTGTGGAAGAAAAGAATATCAACAAGTACATCACAGTAGGATATGTTCTAGAATATGGCTGTAAAAGAAGAACACCTAGAAGAACATAAGGAAGAAGAACATTAAAAATCACCAGGAAGAAAACCTGGCTCTTCCTCAGCAAGATTCTAAGAGGTAGATAATGCACACATCTCTATTCTGGCCTGAGTAATGAGCCACTTGTCTTTGGGGGGTTAATATTGTTGCAACGGTTTAATGCACTCTATTTAACACCACTGCTATTGAATTGCTTAGGTTACTATTTTAGTTTCCTAGTTGTAACACCATACAGTGGATAGCTTAACAGGAATTTATTGGCTTAGAGATTCAGAGGCTTCTTGAAAGGCTTGTTTTCTCCTGGGGTTGGTATCTTCTGCCTGGCTGGTGATCTTTGGGGTTCCTTGGCTTTTCTGTCATAGAGCAATATCCTTTCCTTTTCAGGTTGAAGTTTGGCTTCTAGTTTCTCGGCTTCCTCGTCTATGTCCAATTTCCTTTACTTATAAGGACTTCAGCCATATTGGATTAAGGCCAAACCTCATTTAGTTTGGGCACACCTTAACTAATAACATCTTCAAAGGTCCTGTTTAAAATTGGGTTCACACCCACAGAACCGGGGGTTGGAACCTGAACATGCCTTTTGTGGGGGGCATGATTCAATTTCCAAGTTACTGTACTTGCTTTCCTGCTCTCTTCACATATTTACCTCCTCACTTTAGATTTGTAACAAAATATTCTCTCCTCAGTCTTTCAACCCCATAATGTTTCCTGCTCTGGAGAGTTGCTTTGACTATTGGGAAAAGAACATTACAATGGCTTAATCCACACAAAGAGGCAGGAATGACCCTACTTGCTGAAAGGAGCAGGCAAAGGTATGTGAAACCATTATCAGAAGCACCTTGATTGGAAAATCACTTTGAGAAGGCTGGTGACCAAGCCTCCAGTGGCGCCAGCACACGAGTGACTCCCCTCGGGGACCCCAGGTTCATCCCTCAGCCACAGCTGGGAACAGTTTATCTTCAAATCACCTCATGTATTTTTAGTGCTATAATACTTGTCAAAACAGTGGTTAACCTTTTATAGGCCATGGAACCCTTGAGAGAATCTAGTGAAATCCAAGGATCTTCTCCCCTGAAAATGTCTCAGAAGCACATAAATAGAAAGCATGTGTTCAACTTCTTGGAGATTCACAGACCACCGGGAGCCCACACACAGATCCCAGGAGGAGGCATACTGTTCAGTTTCAGTATTTTTGAGCTTCTTTACCATGTGCCAAGCACCATGGAGACCATACCTCAAACTCAACTCTTTGCCATTCTGAATGGCTGACCATTCTCCCAAACTTCACATTCACTCAAGTAACACTTCTGCCTAACACACTTGTCCCCAGGGTATCAGCCCAGGAAACACCTATTCAGCAGCTTTGATATCATCTCGTAAATGAAAATGTTCTGAACCATTCACCCTAATTCACAAAACACACACAGGAGTTCCTACACTATTTATTGCTACTACATATTTAGGTATCTTTCTCCCTCTGCTAGACCATAAGCAACCTGAGGGCATGGATTATAACTTAATCATCTTTTTATTTCCAGCTTCTAGCAAAGTACCCATTCTGAAGAAGTACATTCTATTGGGGAAAACAGACACAAATCAGATAATTTTAATAAAGCTCTTCCAACTTGATGGGATCAGTGATTTTGAACTAAATCTTTAGAGATTTAGTAAACTAAACAAAGTTGGGGTTGGCATTATAGGTAGGGTGGACACAAAAGCATGCACACAGGATAGAGAGGGTGCCTTCCCAGCTAACACAAGTGTTCCAGACACCATTAGCCTTTCTGTAGTGAAGGTATCCTCTTATTGATGCCCTAGTGTGGATGCTTTTATGCCCTTAGAACTGTAAACTTGTAACCTAATAAATCCCCTTTATAAAAGTCAATCCATTTCTGGTATTTTGCATTCAGCAGCTTTAGCAAACTGGAACAGTGAATCTTGTAGACCATATACAGTTGGCTCACACTTTTTTGTATCCATTCTGCCAATCTCTGTCTCTCTTGACTGGAGAGTTTAATCCGTTTACATTTAATGTCACTACTGACAATGCAGGACTTTCTTCTGCCATTTTGTTGTTTAGGCTTCATAGGTCTCATGCCTTTTTTGTACCTCGATTCTTCCAACAATGCTTACTTTCATATTTATCTGATTTTTTTTTTTTTTTGTATTGTATCATATTGATTTCTTTCTCATTTCTATCTGGATATATATTCTCTTATATTTTCCTTGTGGTTTCCATGGGGTTAAAATCTAACATACTCAATATTTAACAATCATATTTGACTTCACACCAACTTGACTTGAATAGCATATCACATACACTGTTCCTATACCCCTCCTTCCCTCCCATCTTTTTTTATACTTGGAAAAAATTACCTTTTTACATTGTATGTCCAGAATCATAGATTTATCATTACATTTTATGCATTTGCATTTTATTACTGTAGGAATTAATAAGTGGAATTACATAACAGTAATTATAATAGTACTGGCATTTATAATTACCCAAATGGTTACTGTTACTGAAGGTCCTTATTTCTTTACGCTGCTTTGAACCATTGTCTAATGTCCTTTCCTTTCTATCTGAAGAACTTCCTTCAACACTGCTCCTAAGGCAGGTCTCGTGGTGTTGAACTTCCTCAGCTTTTGCTTATCTAGGAATGACTGAATCTCTTCCTCATTTTTTAAAGAAAGTCTCAAATACAGACTTCTTGGTTGATAGTTATTTTCTTTCAGCATATTAAGTATTGCAACCCACTGCCCTCTGGCCTCCATAGTTTCTGATGAGAAATCAGAACTGATTCTAACTGAGACTCCCTCGTATTTAACACACTGCTCTTCTCTTGCAGCTTTCAGAACTGTCTTCTTGTATTTTGCATTCAATAGTTGATCAGCATGTGACAGGGCATATTTTTTCTTCAAGTTTATTCTGTTTGGTGTTCTTTGGGCTTTGGGGATATACATATTAATGTCTTTTGCTAAGTTTAGAAAGTTTTTAGTCATTATTTGTTTGAATATTCCTTCTGCCCTTTTCTTTCTTTCTTCTCCTTCTGGGGCCCCATAATGCATTTACTGGTATACTTGATGGTGTCCCAGAGGTCTCACAGGCTATTTTCACAGTGCGAAGAGATTGCCCAGTGAAAACATGTGCAGTAGATAGAGAACAGAAGTAGCTGGTGCTCTAAGTAACACCGATGTTGTAAATCTAGCAGAAAAAGCAAGAGATGAAGAAGGCAGAGTCTGATGCAAGAGACGAGCCAAGAGAACCCAGATCACAGAAGAGAAGATTGGAAAGAATAACAACTCATCTTAAGACTGTACTGTCCTTGGACTTCTCAGGAAGAGTGATTTTTTTTTTTTTTTTTTAATTCAAAGGACACTCAGTTTTAAACATTAAACAAAAATCACAAAAAAAGTGTGATGATGGTAAGAATTTACATCTCCTGGCTATCTCTCAATGCTTTATCTGCCAGCCATGTGGAGTTTCTGATTAATATTCAGTAGGAAATAAATTTATAATCATGTGCCTGCCATTCAAATGTGCAAAGATACATTTTTTCTTCAGTACACCCAATAATGCATTACTGTATCTCCAGTTTAATACATTTATGAATAAATTTATACATTTTTACACATTTTGTGGTAAGAATGATAATAGAACAATCTATTTCACTGTTACATGAAACACAAAAGGGGAATGAAAGGTTCAGTTAATTGAGGAATTTAATATGTTTTATAATAAATATCAAACAGTCATTACTTAGGCTGTTCAAAGGGTGGCTGAGGTCAAAAGATGATAATGGCCAGAGTTTGTGCCCATATTTAATCTCGGTCAGTTACTTACATTTACATAAGACGTTTCCTCTATTAATGAACTTTTTTTACATTTGAATGCTAGAAATCAAGTTTTTCCTGATTTATATATAAGCAGTAATAATAATGATCAACAGTAGTAACAAAAAATAAATGGAAAACACTAGCCCTCCCAAGGTACAGTGCAATGACAAACAAACAGATATGAAAATAAATTACCTATATTGCCTTAGGCAAATGTGGTTTAGAAAGCCGGGAAAGCACCAGAAACTGAAATGTTTCCTGTACTGGCAGTGTTAGAAGAGGTCAGCAAAGGGAAGATTCCATGAATTCTTCATCTTTTGACATTTTTGTCAACAGTGTGTATGCCTATGAATGCCCACATATACACACTCAATTTTAAGGCATGCTGATCATAAGAAAAGATGCAGTGGCATCAAAATTACAGTGGAGAGACTTGGGACGAGAAGGAGGAGCAAAATCTACCCAGTCAGGAGGAGCTAACAGTCAGTGTCCCTTCTTAACACCTGCTGCCATTTAAAAATGTAATCTGGGATTGTTCCATTCATTCTATTATGGTCTCTACTACTTTTAACTCCAGCTCTGGGTAAATAAAAAGTTTTGTTTTAATAAAACAAAAGACTTCAGGGGTGATCCTGAATTAAGGAGGACTCAACATTTCCATGATGGTTCCTTTGAGAATAATGCCCAAAAAATAATATCCACAACAACCTCCTCTAGCAACTTTCCTGCTTTAATGGGAGAAAAGAGGGAAAATGCTGTACTGATGGTTTATCTTCTCTAGGTGTTCAAAGGTAACCAAGATTAAACATTCAATAAATACCACAGAGGGAAGGAAGGAGAGAGAAGTAAAGGGTTCTATGAATAAATGATGGAAAATAAGACACTATAAAGTTAAGAACACTCTAGTCAATAGGAATAAAGTTTTATTGAGTTTGATGATTTGGGCACATAAAAATTAGGGTAACTTAATTTTTTAGCATTTACAATGTAAGACTTATTTACCTATGGCAAGAGTAGGAGAAAAAAAAACTAGATATTCTCAGTCAATTACAAAATATGAAGGACTTAAAAATTTGATGAACCAAGTCTTGATTAGATCAGAATTATGTTAAAATGTGATTATTTCACAGCTTGGCATTCAGATAAAACTATATAATAAAGCAACAGAACCAGGAAGCCTTGCTTTTATGCATTAAATGTATAGAGTTTGTCTACAGAAGAACTTGGCCATGATGCATATTTCTACATATATTCGACACAAAACTAGGTCTAACCGTCTATTTTCGCTATTTTGGGGAATTTTCACAATCCCTTTAATCCTAAGTCCAGCTAGTAGAAAAGAGTTAAATGTCACCATTTTATGTTTATTCCAGAGTGTGATAAATATAAGATTAGCCAAATTTTAAAAAATGCACACAAATTATTGAAACAAAACTGTATTTATATTATTTTACAAAAATAAACTTAAAATGTGACAATAAAGATTTGGTTCTTTAAGTGCATTAATGTCTGTGAAGTCTTCAACAAGGGGTCCAGTCATGTAGTCCTGCAGTGGTTAAGGTCACCGACTGTGGAACCAGATGGCCTCAATCCAGTTCCCAGCTCAGCCACTTGCTAGTTATATGCCCTTAGTCAAGTTACTTATTCTTTCTGTGCCTCAGTTCCTTCTCCGTTAAAAGGCAGTAATAGTACCTACCTAGCCAGGTTGTTGTGAGGAGTAATGAATTCATGTAAAGCACTTAGTGGAGTACCTGGCACACAGTACATATGCATAGGGATTAACTGTTATTATTATAACTACCATCATTGGTGTTACTATCCTCTATCTTGTGGTCTCTCCATGAAATAAAAATCAACTCAGGTCCAAGTATGTAGATCTAAACAATTATCAGTTACTCATAAATACCATATTTTCAGCATACTGTAATGAAAATTTAAGGCCTGTGCATGCCTCTGGTAAAATACAAAAGATGATTATTGGTCTAAAGCCAGTGAGGAGTAGTCCTAGGAGTGTTCTCAGATCTTCTGACCCATGTTGATGCTCCTTCACCTCCTGATGGCCTCTAACCCTGGCAGGCTTTCAATAAACTACAGCCACAGTTTCCAAAAATAAGGCAAATTAATAAATAAACCACCAAGTTAAATGTTTCCCCATAGAGCACAGTAAAAACAAAGATCTATTCAAAACATTCTGTTTCACAGCTTTGTGACCTAGATTCCCTGACCTGTGATAGCCTTCTGAAAACACAACAGGAAAAGTTATCTTCACTGGGTCAAAGGCATGGATCTAGCAGGTATTGCCTCCGCCAGGCAATAATCAACAAAATCCCCATCCTCCCCTCTTCTTGTTGGCCTGCCTTCAGGAGGTCTGGACAACTATGTTAAAACTCACGTTTCTAGAATCTTGGTGTGACCTTCCCTTGGCACTCCAAACTGTAACTCAAAAGCCTTTCCCTGCTGCCTGCTCTTTCTGTTCCTCCAGCATCCACGTCAATCTCCTTATTCTTAAGATCAGTGAACTTTCTGGAGAGTTTTGAAGAGCTTTTGTCACTCTCAAGCCTAAAGCAAACATTCAAAGCCTCATTCTAAGGATTATCAACATACAATCATGGAATAATCAAGCCAGGAGGAAACCTGGATATAATCCAGTGCAAACCTCCCATTTTACACATCAGGGAGCTACGATACTGGTGATCACCCGCAACCCAAATAAAAGACTCAAAGTAATCTAATTAAGTCATATATTTCACTGGAGCACCTCGGTTATCTGTGTTCATGTTTTGAGACCTTAAATCTTTGTTGTAAGCTGTTAATCATTTAAATCCAGGTTCTGAATGATTCAGTATTTCTTCTGACTTATAATCATGGGCAAATGTAGGGGAAATACTTAAATTCTTAAAATCCTATGCTTCCATGGATCTCAATTTCATGTTTCACTGTTAATATCAACATTACTATCATAAATTATTTAAAGCAATGAAGAAATTAATATTCATTAGCTAATATTTCTAAATTCTAGTTTCTCTTCTCTGCAACTGGATCAGGGTGGGGGCTTGAAGTTAAGAAGCAAGCTCTGGAATCCCACTGACTTCAAGTAGTAAAGCCCAATGGGAATGAACAGGATGAGGGTAATTTTTAAAGATATACTTCTTCTCCTGTGCCCTTCTTTTAAAAAGATGTATAAATTACCTCACATTTACTAAATTGAAATCTGCCTTATATGTTTAAAAAGATAAGTAAAAAATAATTTCATACACAAACAAGTAAACAAGCCTGTTTAATTCTGTGGACTCAACTTCTATTTCTCATACATAGATTTAAGTTGATGGAATCAGGTTATGAGACCTTCCAGGTACTTTAGGAAGGGCCAAAGTAATAAAATTAATTGTTTAAAATATATAGTATGTCTATACATGTATGGGAAAATATCCAAAGGGACAGAACCCAAGACTGATTTTAGCTGGAAGGTATGAATTGTGTAAGGCCAGGATCCTTTCTGATTGGTTGGTACCTATGCCATATTGGCTGTTCAATATTTCACTCCTAATATAAACCAAAGCATTATTATTAAGTGGTGATTTTTTCTTTGGTTAGGTTTTTTTTTTTTTTTTTTTTTTTTTTTTATTTTTTTATTTTTTTTTTTTAATCATTTTATTGAGATATATTCACATACCACGCAGTCATACAAAACAAATTGTACTTTCGATTGTTTACAGTACCATTACATAGTTGTACATTCATCACCTAAATCAATCCCTGACACCTTCATTAGCACACACACAAAAATAACAAGAATAATAATTAGAGTGAAAAAGAGCAATTGAAGTAAAAAAGAACACTAGGTACCTTTGTCTGTTTGTTTGCTTCCCCTACTTTTCTACACATCGATCCATAAACTAGACAAAGTGGAGTTTGGTCCTTATGGCATTCCCAATCCCACTGTCACCCCTCATAAGCTACATTTTTATACAACTGTCTTCGAGATTCATGGGTTCTGGGTTGTAGTTTAATAGTTTCAGGTATCCACCACCAGCTACCCCAATTCTTTAGAACCTAAAAAAGGTTGTCTAAAGTGTGCGTAAGAGTGCCCACCAGAGTGATCTCTCGGCTCGTTTTGGAATCTCTCTGCCACTGAAGCTTATTTCATTTCCTTTCACATCCCCCTTTTGGTCAAGAAGATGTTCTCCATCCCACGATGCCGGGTCTACATTCCTCCCCGGGAGTCATATTCCACGTTGCCAGGGAGATTCACTTCCCTGGGTGTCTGATCCCACGTAGGGGGGAGGGCAGTGATTTCACCTTTCAAGTTGGCTTAGCCAGAGAGAGAGGGCCACATCTGAGCAACAAAGAGGCATTCCGGAGGAGACTCTTAGGCACAAATACAGGGAGGCCTAGCCTCTCCTTTGCAGCAACCGTCTTCCCAAGGGTAAAACTTATGGTAGAGGGCTCAACCCATCAAACCACCAGTCCCCTATGTCTGTGGTCATGTTAGCAACCATGGAGGTGGGGTAGGCGAATACCCCTGCATTCTCCACAGGCTCCTCAAGGGGGCACTACATCGTTTTTTTTTGTTTTTTTTTTTTTCCTTGTTTGTCTTTTTTCTTTTTTTCTTTTTTTTTTTAACTTTCCCTTCTTTTTTCAAATCAACTGTATGAAAAAAAAAGTTAAAAAGAAAACAAACATACAATAAAAGAACATTTCAAAGACACCATAGCAAGGGAGTAAGAAAAAGACAACTAACCTAAGATAACTGCTTAACTTCCAACATGTTCCTACTTTACCCCAAGAAAGTTACATACTATAGCAACATTTCAGTGAACTTGTTCCTACTACATCCATCAGAAATTAACAGACCATAGTCATTTCTGGGCATCCCCAGAACGTTAAATAGCTTATCTGTTCTTCTTGGATTATTGTTCCCCCTTCCTTAATTGCTCTCTACTGCTAGTTCCCCTACATTCTACATTATAAACCATTTGTTTTACATTTTTCAAAGTTCACATTAGTGGTAGCATATAATATTTCTCTTTTTGTGCCTGGCTTATTTCGCTCAGCATTATGTCTTCAAGGTTCATCCATGTTGTCATATGTTTCACCAGATCGTTCCTTCTTACTGCCGCGTAGTATTCCATCGTGTGTATATACCACATTTTATTTATCCACTCATCTGTTGATGGACATTTGGGTTGTTTCCATCTCTTGGCAATTGTGAATAATGCTGCTATGAACATTGGCGTGCAGATATCTGTTCGTGTCACTGCTTTCCGATCTTCCGGGTATATCCCGAGAAGTGCAATCGCTGGATCGAATGGTAGCTCTATCTCTAGTTTTCTAAGGAACTGCCAGACTGACTTCCAGAGTGGCTGAACCATTATACAGTCCCACCAACAATGAATAAGAGTTCCAATTTCTCCACATCCCCTCCAGCATTTGTAGTTTCCTGTTTGTTTAATGGCAGCCATTCTAACCGGTGTTAGATGGTATCTCATTGTGGTCTTAATTTGCATCTCTCTAATAGCTAGTGAAGCTGAACATTTTTTCATGTGTTTCTTGGCCATTTGTATTTCCTCTTCAGAGAACTGTCTTTTCATATCTTTTGCCCATTTTATAATTGGGCTGTCTGTACTATTGTCATTGAGTTGTAGGATTTCTTTGTATATGCAAGATATCAGTCTTTTGTCAGATACATGGTTTCCAAAAATTTTTTCCCATTGAGTTGGCTGCCTCTTTACCTTTTTGAGAAATTCCTTTGAGGTGCAGAAACTTCTAAGCTTGAGGAGTTCCCATTTATCTATTTTCTCTTTTGTTGCTTGTGCTTTGGGTGTAAAGTCTAGGAAGTGGCCTCCTAATACAAGGTCTTGAAGATGTTTTCCTACATTCTCTTCTAGGAGTTTAATGGTACTTTCGTTTATATTGAGATCTTTGGTCCATTTTGAGTTAATTTTTGTGTAGGGGGTGAGGTAGGGGTCCTCTTTCATTCTTTTGGATATGGATATCCAACTCTCCCAGCCCCATTTGTTGAAAAGACCATTATGGCTCAGTTCGGTGACTCTGGGGGCCTTATCAAAGATCAGTCGGCCATAGATCTGAGGGTCTATCTCTGAATTCTCAATTCGATTCCATTGATCTATATGTCTATCTTTGTGCCAGTACCATGCTGTTTTGGCAACTGTGGCTTTATAATAAGCTTCAAAGTCAGGGAGTGTAAGTCCTCCCACTTCGTTTTTCTTTTTTAAAGTGTCTTTAGCAATTCGAGGCATCTTCCCTTTCCAAATAAATTTGATAACTAGCTTTTCCAAGTCTGCAAAGTAGGTTGTTGGAATTTTGATTGGGATTGCATTGAATCTGTAGATGAGTTTGGGTAGAATTGACATCTTAATGACATTTAGCCTTCCTATCCATGAACATGGAATATTTTTCCATCTTTTAAGGTCCCCTTCTATTTCTTTTAGTAGAGTTATGTAGTTTTCTTTGTATAGGTCTTTTACATCTTTGGTTAAGTTTATTCCTAGGTACTTGATTTTTTTAGTTGCTATTGAAAATGGTATCTTTTTCTTGAGTGTCTCTTCAGTTTGTTCATTTCTAGCATATAGAAACATTACTGACTTATGTGCATTAATCTTGTATCCCGCTACTTTGCTAAATTTGTTTATTAGCTCTAGTAGGTGTATCGTTGATTTCTCAGGGTTTTCTAGATATAAGATCATATCATCTGCAAACAATGACAGTTTTACTTCTTCTTTTCCAATTTGGATGCCTTTTATTTCTTTCTCTTGCCGGATTGCCCTGGCTAGCACTTCCAGCACAATGTTGAATAACAGTGGTGACAGCGGGCATCCTTGTCTTGTTCCTGATCTTAGAGGGAAGGCTTTCAGTCTCTCACCATTGAGTACTATGCTGGCTGTGGGTTTTTCATATATGCTCTTTATCATGTTGAGGAAGTTTCCTTCAATTCCTACCTTTTGAAGTGTTTTTATCAAAAACGGATGTTGGATTTTGTCAAATGCTTTTTCAGCATCTATTGAGATGATCAATTGATTTTTCCCTTTCGAGTTTTTAATGTGTTGTAATACATTGATTGTTTTTCTTATGTTGAACCATCCTTGCATGCCTGGAATGAACCCCACTTGGTCATGGTGTATGATTTTTTTAATGTGTCTTTGGATTCGATTTGCAAGTATTTTGTTGAGGATTTTTGCATCTATATTCATTAGGGAGATTGGCCGGTAGTTTTCCTTTTTTGTAGCATCTTTGCCTGGTTTTGGTATTAGATTGATGTTAGCTTCATAAAATGAGTTAGGTAGTGTTCCATTTTTTTCAATGTTTTGAAAGAGTTTGAGTAAGATTGGTGTCAGTTCTTTCTGGAAAGTTTGGTAGAATTCCCCTGTGAAGCCATCTGGCCCTGGGCATTTATTTGTGGGAAGATTTTTGATGACTGATTGGATCTCTTTGCTTGTGATGGGTTGGTTGAGGTCTTCTATTTCTTCTCTGGTCAGTCTAGGTTGTTCATATGTTTCCAGGAAATTGTCCATTTCTTCTACATTATCCAGTTTGTTGCCATACAGTTGTTCATAATATCCTCTTATAATTTTTTAATTTCTTCAGGATCTGCAGTTATGTCACCTTTTTCATTCATTATTTTGTTTATATGGGTCTTCTCTCTTTTTGATTTTGTCAGTCTAGCTAGGGGCTTGTCAATCTTGTTGATCTTCTCAAAGAACCAACTTTTGGTGATATTTATCCTTTCTATTGTTTTTTTGTTCTCTATGTCATTTATTTCTGCTTTAATCCTTGTTATTTCTTTTCTTCTACTTGGTTTAGGATTGGTTTGCTGTTCATTTTCTAGCTTCTTCAGTTGATCCATTAGTTCTTTGATTTTGGCTCTTTCTTCCTTTTTAATATATGCGTTTAGTGCTATAAATTTCCCCCTTAGCACTGCTTTTGCTGCATCCCATAGGTTTTGGTATGTTGTGTTCTCATTTTCATTCGTCTCTATATATTTAGCAATTTCTCTTGCTATTTCTTCTTTAACCCACTGATTGTTTAGGAGTGTGTTGTTTAACCTCCAGGTATTTGTGAATTTTCGAAGTCTCTGGTGGTTATTGACTTCTAATTGTATTCCATTGTGGTCAGAGAATGTGCTTTGAATAATTTCAATCTTTTTAAATTTATTGAGGCTTGTTTTATGTCCCAGCATATGATCTATTCTGGAGAAAGTTCCGTGAGCACTAGAAAAGTATGTGTATCCTGGTGATTTGGGATGTAATGTCCTGTAGATGTCTGTTAAATCTAATTCATTTATCAGATTGTTTAGGTTTTCAATTTCCTTATTGGTCTTCTGTCTGGTTGATCTATCTATAGGAGAGAGTGATGTGTTGAAGTCTCCCACAATTATTGTGGAAACATCAATTGCTTCCTTTAGTTTTGCCAATGTTTCTCTCATGTATTTTGTGCCACCTTGATTGGGTGCATAGACATTTACGATTGTTATTTCTTCTTGCTGAATTGCCCCTTTTATTAGTATGTAGTGGCCTTCTTTGTCTCTCAAAACATCCCTGCATTTGAAGTCTATTTTATCTGAGATTAATATTGCTACACCTGCTTTCTTTTGGCTGTAGCTTGCATGAAATATTTTTTTCCATCCTTTCACTTTCAGTTTCTTTGTGTCCCTGTGTCTAAGATGAGTCTCTTGTATGCAACATATTGATGGTTCATTTTTTTTGATCCATTCTGCGAATCTATATCTTTTAATTGGGGAGTTTAATCCATTTACATTCAACGTTAAAACCGTGAAGGCATTTCTTGAATCGGCCATCTTATCCTTTGGATTATGTTTGCCATATTTTTCCCTCTCTCTATTAATATCCTTTATTGTACCCATACCGAATCTCTTTAGTACTGAACCTTTCTCCAAGTCTCTCTGTCCTGTCTTTGTTTCTCTGTCTGTAGGGCTCCCTTTAGTATCTCCAGTAGGGCAGGTCTCTTGTTAGCAAATTCTCTCAGCATTTCTTTGTCTGTGAAAAATTTAAGCTCTCCCTCAAATTTGAAGGAGAGCTTTGCTGGATAAAGTATTCTTGGCTGGAAATTCCTCTCACTCAGAATTTTAAATATATCGTGCCACTGCCTTCTCGCCTCCATGGTGGCTGCTGAGTAGTCACTACTTAGTCTTATGCTGTTTCCTTTGTATGTGGTGAATTGCTTTTCTCTTGCTGCTTTCAGAACTTGCTCCTTCTCTTCTATGTTTGACAGTGTGATCAGTATATGTCTCGGAGTGGGTTTTTTTGGATTTATTCTATTTGGAGTTCGCTGAGCATTTATGATTTGTGTATTTATGTTGTTTAGAAGATTTGGGAAGTTTTCCCCAACAATTTCTTTGAATACTCTTCCTAGACCTTTACCCTTTTCTTCCCCTTCTGGGACACCAATGAGTCTTATATTCGGACGTTTCATATTATCTATCATATCCCTGAGGTCCATTTCGAGTTTTTCAATTTTTTTCCCCATTCTTTCTTTTATGTTTTCATTTTCCATTCTGTCATCTTCCAGGTCACTGATTCGTTGTTCAACTTCCTCTAGTCTTGTACTATGAGTGTCCAGAATCTTTTTAATTTGGTCAACAGTTTCTTTAATTTCCATAAGATCATCCATTTTTTTATTTAGTCTTGCAATGTCTTCTTTATGCTCTTCTAGGGTCTTCTTGATTTCCTTCATATCCCGTACTAGGGTCTCATTGTTCATCTTTAGTTCTTTGAGTAGCTGCTCTAGGTGTGTCTCTTCTGGTCTTTTGATTTGGGTGCTTGGGCTTGGGTTATCCATATCGTCTGGTTTTTTCATATGCTTTATAATTTTCTGTTGTTTTTGGCCTCGTGGCATTTGCTGACCTTGATAGGGTTCTTTTAGGGTTTGTAGACCAGTTGAAGTCCTTATCTCTAATTTATCAGATCTACAGCTTCGTGGAGTACACTTTCTCTAACTAACCAGCAGGTGGCGTCCACGGGCCACCTGTTCTCCACAAGCCAGATCTCCCCTGCTTAGCCTTTTTGGTGAGTGGAGGAGTGAGTCTTGTGGGGCCCAATTGGTGTCCCAAGCTTGCGTGTGTAGTTGGTGTTGCCTGCCCTGTATGTGGGGCGTGTTTCTGGGCAGTCGGGGAGGGGGGGTGGCCCTAACAATCAAATCTCCCTGATGATCCTAGAGTTTTAAAGCTACTGCAATAGTCTAATCCTTCAGTTCAGTCCTGCCACAGTTTGTCTCTGCCACTGACCCACAAGTCTTTGGTATTGGCGTATGGCTCCTGAGACTTGCAAGTGGGCCCCTCTTCCAGGCTGTGCACCCCAGGTCCTCTGTTGAGGGATGACTGTGCTATGTCGCAGGTGAGTGCCGTCCCCCCAGGGCAGTTCTGGGCTGCTGGGCTGTGTTGGGAGGCTCCCAGTCTGCTCAAATGATGGCTGAATGGGGCTCTGTTAATTCACACTGCTCCCCCTTCCCAGCTCTGGGACATTCAGCTGAGGTTGCAGGGAAGGCTAATGTCCACGCCCAGTTTTGTGGAGTGTGCCTGTTATTTGAAGCACTTCGGTCACACTGGGTTGTCTGGGGCAGCTCTGGGCTATGGGGCTGGCGATGGGCAGGAGTGTTTCCTGTCCACCAGGATGGTGGCTGTGAGCGGACACCCCCCTTTTCTTGGGAAGTTGTGTTGTTTAGTGAATTTTCTCAGCCACTGGATTATTGCCTTTTGTCTCAGAGCTCTCTTAGTTCTGCTCTTGACTTGACGTGCCCAAATTTCAATTCTTTGAAGCTTTCTGTATTGAGCTTCTTAGAGTAATTGTTTTAGAAAAAGCAAAAAGGATTTAAAAAAAAAAAAAAAAAAAAAAAAAAAAAAACGGCCCTCCTCAGAGATCTAATGGGTTATTGAAATGCTAATAGACAAAGCAACCAGGGCCATTAAGGAAAGGTGCCCAGGGCAGAGAGATCAGCCTTGCTTCGGGATTTGCATATGCGCCTCAAGGCCTGATCTCCACCCTTCCCCTTTCTTTGTTCACCAGAACTCCAAAAATCCTCTGCTTTTATTTTGGAGTTTTTCGTGTTGTTTTTTTTCTATGCCTGTCTCCTCTCTGCTGGGCTGGCTGCTCTCAGAGTCTCTGGTGTCTGGCCTCAGTCTATCTATGGTTGGAGTTTGAATCAGTAGAATGAGTTTCCGGTAAGAGCAGCCACTGCAATTCTCCCTTCTCCTTCCTGGAGCTGACAGCCCCTCCTCCCCCGGGACTGAGCCTGGCAGGGAGGGGCGCGGGTCCCCTGGCCGCAAAAACTTACAGATTTCGCTGATCTCAGCAGTTCCACGTTTTCATGAGTGTTGTATGAAGTATGCCCAAAGACAGATTGCTCTGTGGTGTCCAGTCCACGCAGTTCCTGGCTTTTTACCTACTTTCCTGGAGGAGTAACTAAAACATACAGCTCACCAGTCTGCCATCTTGCCCCGCCCCTGGTTAGGTTTTTTTTGTGTGTTTGTTTTTTGTTTTTTTGTTTGTTTTGCTTTCTCTGTATATTCTTTCTTCCAGTGACAAAATTTGTGCAATTAAGCAAATATAATATCAAATAGCCCAAATTATATAATGCCCATTGCTTCCTGTAAGGATCTTGATATACGTTATGCTGGTCTGCAGAACACCTCACTATCAATAAAGCAAAGGAATTTTTCAACAGAACAAGGAAGGGTAGACAGTTCAAAAAGTATACACACTAAGCCTTTAATAAATCTTGCATCTGCAGAGAGTAAGCAAGAAAAATACAATGCTAATTTTTCTCCCTGAGGAAGTTTCAAAAGAAAGATATTGAAACCTTCCCTGCTGTGCGAAGGTTTCCACAAATCCCCAAAGCTAACTTAGAGAAACAGATTTATTTCAGATCATATCTTTACTGTGATTTGCTCCTCACAGCCAATATCTAAAATTACTTTGAATTATGTTGATGATCAAACCACTGTATGCAAAATGTAATGAAATAAAATAATATAATACAAAAAAATAATATAAGATAAATGCTGCCCTTGCCACTACCTCCTTCTGCTGACTTTGAGCCCTGGAAAAATTTAAAAATTGTTTTGGCCCAATAGAAGGCTAAATTCCTTACTGCAAAGACTATTTCCAATCTGTGTCGAAGGTGCCACTTTTATATTTTTGTACTCCAATACTATTAAGCTTTATGGGCCCTAGGAAACAAAACTCTTCACAGTAGTGAAATGAATATTTGATGAGAACACTGTCAGCCAAATTTCAGCATGTATCTCTATCTAAGCAACAATGGAGATACGTCATTTCTTATAAACAGCTGCTAATTTAAAAAGTGGTTAAAAATATCACCTAGATATTTTAAAAATGATTACACTTCTTTGGAGATGCAGACATGTTTGTGTTTGGAGTTTTCTGGCAACCTTCCTATAATATGTGCTTAAACAATTTCTCTAAACCCTTTACACTACCATCTGACATATTTGGGATAAACACAGTTCTCCTGGAAAGATGAGTTCAAATATTTTACTTAACTTGAAAAATATGGAAATATGATGCATCAAATCTGGTTTCTTAATCATAAATTGCTATCTGTTTTCCAACTACATGATTTTTGGGGAATTGTCTGTGTGCTCTTCCAGGTGAAGATGGCACTAACATCAGCTTCTTTAACTCAGCAACCACATATTAGAAATGAAAATGTTAGAAAATATCCCATGCCCTTCACCCCAGGTCAAGCCCAAGGCAAATGCTCTTAAACTCTACTTTTCAAGACTGTAGTATTCTTTATATTAAATAATGGCAAAAATTAAAAAAAAAAAAGCTTACGCAGTGATTAGGGGACAAAGAACAAATAACATGTAAGTTTAAAAAAATTAAATGATACAAAAATTAACTCAAGATGGATCAATTACTGTGTTAGTTTGAAGCTGTTATGTACCCCAGAAAAGGCCATATTCTTTTAATCCATTCCTGTGGGTACAGACCTGTCGTAGGTGGGGCCTTTGGGGCCTTTGGGTTAAGTTATTTCAATTGAGATGTGACCCACCCATTCATGGTGGATCTTAATCCTTTGACTGGAGTCCTTTATGAGACGATGAAAGACAGAAAAAGCCAGAGAACTCAGAGAAAAAGCCCCCAGACAAGCTGACAGACAAGGACACACCCACAGAAGCTCAGCTAGCCATTAGGGTCAGAAGCTGAAAGGAAGGAAACCCAGTAGATAAGGCAGAGAGGCCAAACATGTGCCTTCCCAGGTGACAGAGGTCTCCCAGATGCCAGCATCCTGTCTTTAAAGAAGGCGCCATCCTGTTGATGCCTTAATTTGGACATTTTCATGGCCTTAGAATTGTAACATGTAAACTAACAAATCTCCATTGTTAAAAGCCAGTCTATTTCTGGTATTTTGCATTTTGGCAACTTTAGCAAATGTAAGAACTAAAACTGTGAAACTCAGAAGAAAACACAGGAAGTATCTTAAGGTTCTTGGCTTAGGCAAGAAATTCTTAGACTTTATACCAAACGCACAAACGACAAAAGAAAATATAGATAAATTGGACTTCATCAAAATTAAAAACTTTTGTGCATCTAAGGATGTTATCAAGAAAGTGAAAAGACAACCAATAGAATGGGAGAAAATATTTGGAAACTATATATCTGATAAGGGTTTAATATCAAGAATACGTAAAGAATTCCTACAACTCAGCAAAAAGACAAACAACCCAGTGAAAAAAATGAGAAAAGGACATTTCTCCAGAGAAGATATACAAATGGCCAATAAACCCATGAAAAAATATTCAGCCTCATTAGCCAATAGGGAAATGCAAATCAAATCCACAATGAGATACCACTTCACACCTACAAGAATGGTTACTTAAAAAAAATAAGTGCAGACAAGGATGCAGGGAAATAGGAATCCTTGGGCATACACTGTTGGTGGGAAGGTAAAATGGTGCAGTTGCTATGGAAAAGTTTGACAGTTCCTCAAAAAGTGAAAGAGTTACCATATGACCTGGCAATCCCAATTCTAGGTACATCCCAAAAAGAATTGAAAGCAGGAACTCAAACAGATATTTGTATGCCAACGTTCAGAGAAGCCTTGAATCACAATAGTCAAAAGGCAGAGGCAGCCCAAATGTCTATTAGCAGATGATTGGATAAACAAAATGTGGTATATATACATACAACAGAGTATTATTCAGCTTCAAAAAGAAGTTCTGATATATGCCACTACATGGATGAACCTTGAGGACATCATGTTGACTGAAATTACTCAGACACAAAGACAAAAACAGATGTTGCATTTTTCCACTAATATGAAATAGCTAGAGACAAGAAGTAGAATACTGGTTGCCAGGGGCATGGGAATGAGAAGTTAATGCATAACATGTGTAGGATTTCTGCTGAGGTGATGGAAAAGTTCTGGTAATAGATGGTGTGAGGGTTGCATAACATTGTGAATGTGATTAATCCAATGAATGGTATGCTTGGGAGCAGCTGATTTTGGAAAGTTTATGTTGTATATATTTCCACAATTGAAAAGAAAAAAGAAGATACAATGCCAATTAACTGCTGTACATGATCCTGGATTAGATTCAACAATGGAGGAGAAAAGGCTCAAAGGGGACACAGGAAAAAATTGGAATATAAACTATAAGCTTTATATTAATGATATTAATGTTAAATTTCATTAACTTGATAACTGTATGGAACATGGTTATATAAGTGAATGTCTTGGTTTTATTTAAGTATTATGTATTCAAAGAACATGATATACACAACCTACTTTCAGATGTTCAGAAAACAGATCAGCAGGCAGAAAAACAGAGAGAATGATATGGCAAATGTGGCCAAGTGTTAAAATTGGTGGATCTGGGTATTAGTGGGGTAGGGGAGAGTGGTATGTTTTACGTTCTCTACATGGGTTTTGTATTATTTTTGCAACAGTTCTGTAAGTTTGAAATTATTTCAAAACAGTTATTTAAAAATTAAATACTACAGGAGAATGGACAAAGAGGAAAGAATGGAGTATAGAGTGTTAATTTTGTTAATCAGCATACTCAGGATTTTTTCCATCCTGTCAAGAGTTCAAGGTAGCTATATTTTTACAAAGCCAGTTTTACCACAGTTGAAGAAACTTTACCATACAAAGTGGATGGGAATATAGTGACTTTAAAACATGGCCACAGATGCCCAGGAATGACTATGGTCTGTTAATTTCTGATGGATATAGTAGGAGCAAGTTCACAGAAATGTTGCTTTATTAGGTAACTTTCTTGGGGTAAAGTAGGAACATGTTGGAAGTTAAGCAGTTATCTTAGGTTAGTTGTCTTTTTCTTACTCCCTTGTTATGGTCTCTTTGAAATGTTCTTTTACTGTATGTTTGTTTTCTTTTTAACTTTTTTTTCATACAGTTGATTTAAAAAAGAAGGGAAAGTTAAAAAAAAAAAAAAAAAAAAAAAAAAAACAAGGAAAAAAAAAAGATGTAGTGCCCCCTTGAGGAGCCTGTGGAGAATGCAGGGGTATTCGCCTACCCCACCTCCATGGTTGCTAACATGACCACAGACATAGGGGACAGGTGGTTTGATGGGTTGGGCCCTCTACCACAGGTTTTACCCTTGGGAAGACGGTTGCTGCAAAGGAGAGGCTAGGCCTCCCTATGGTTGTGCCTAAGAGCCTCCTCCCGAATGCCTCTTTGTTGCTCAGATGTGGCCCTGTCTCTCTAGCTAAGCCAACTTGAAAGGTGAAATCACTGCCCTCCCCCCTACGTGGGATCAGACACCCAGGGGAGTGAATCTCCCTGGCAACGTGGAATATGACTCCCGGGGAGGAATGTAGACCTGGCATCGTGGGACGGAGAACATCTTCTTGACCAAAAGGGGGATGTGAAAGGAAATGAAATCAGCTTCAGTGGCAGAGAGAATCCAAAAGGAGCCGAGAGGTCACTCTGGTGGGCACTCTTACGCACACTTTAGACAACCCTTTTTAGGTTCTAAAGAATTGGGGTAGCTGGTGGTGGATACCTGAAACTATCAAACTACAACCCAGAACCCATGAATCTCGAAGACAGTTGTATAAAAATGCAGCTTATGAGGGGTGACAAGGGGATTGGGAAAGCCATAAGGACCACACTCCACTTCGGCTAGTTTATGGATGGATGAGTAGAAAAATAGGGGAAGGAAACAAACAGACAAAGGTACCCAGTGTTCTTTTTTACTTCAATTGCTCTTTTTCACTCTAATTATTATTCTTGTTATTCTTGTGTGTGTGTGCTAATGAAGACATCAGGGATTGATTTGGGTGATGAATGTACAACTATGTAATGGTACTGTGAACAATCTAAAGTACGATTTGTTTTGTATGACTGCGTGGTATATGAATATATCTCAATAAAATGAAGATTAAAAAAAAAAAAAAAAGACATAATGCTGAGCAAAATAAGCCAGGCACAAAAAGAGAGATATTGTATGTTACCACTAATGTGAATTCTGTGAAAAATGTACAATGTTTTATACTGTAGAATGTAGGGGACCTAGAGATACCAATTAGTGGAAGGGGAATGATAATCTAATAAGAACAGATAAACTATGGAGGGTAATCTCAAGGTTATGGGAATGCTCAGGAATGATTATGGTTTGTAAACTTTCTTGGATATAGTAAGATCATGTTGGAAGCAATAGAGTTATTTTAGGTTTTTTTTTCTCTTATTCCATTGTTTTCTTAGGGGTTGTTAATTTTCTTGGGGTATGGTAGGAACATGTTGGAAGCAATGTAGTTATTTTAGATTATTTGTTTTTCTTACTCCTCTGTTTGGACATGGTTTATTAATTTTCTTGGGGTATGGTAGGAACATATTGGAAGCAAAGTAGTTATTTTAGGTTATTTGTTTTCCTTAATCCATTGCTTTGTTTGAAATGTTGTGGGGTTTTTTTGGTTGTTGTTTGCCTGTTTGTTTTTAATTTTTTGATAAACAAAGTTAAAAAATTGAAAAAAAATCAGTAGAAAAATGGGAGTAAAAACTAAATGACAAATAGGGTGGGATGGGGGGATGGTTTGGGTATTCTCTTTTCACTTTTATTTTTTATTCTTATTCTGATTCTTTCTGATGTAAGGAAAATGTTCAGAAATAGATTGTGGTGATGAACGCATAACTATATGATCATACTGTGAACAGTTGATTGTATACCATGGATGACTGTATGGTTTATGAATATATTTCAATAAAACTGAATTAAAAAAAAAAAAAAAAAAAAAACATGGCCATAAATTCCTCGTAATGTCTACTCTCAAGAGGTGAAGGCTATGTCCCTTCCTTGAAGCCGGGTAGGCTTGTGACTGCTTTAACCAATAAGAGTATGATGGAAATGGTATGTGACTTCCAAGGCTAAGCCATGCAAGGCCTTACAGCTTCTGTTTCTGTCACTTGGACAGGAGGCCTCTGAACCCTGAGTCGTCATATTAATAAACCCCTCTACTGTGAGGCCGCCATGCTGGAGATAATACATGTGAGTCCTCTGATGAGCATCCCCGGTTGAGCCCAGCCTTCCAGACATCCCTGCTGAGGTCAGAGAAACACGAGCGAAGCCGCCCTGGGCAGCCCATCCGCCAGCCTAAACCACTCCGCCAAGCCCTGGCTGAACTCCTGCGCAAAACCAGGAGAGAGAATAAAATGGCTGTTGCTTTAAGGATAGTTTGCTATGCAGCAACAGAAAGTCACAGAATTTGGAAGGGACTTTAACCTGCTGGTGAAACACTCCCAATTTGCTTTTGAGGAAACTGAGACCCAGACTAGTTAAATGTCTTGTCCAAGGTCACTGGTTAACTATAGGGTTAAAACTAGCACTTAGGTCTCCAGGCAACCACCTCTGTTCCTTCAAAAAGCCCATCTTTGTTTTAGCACATCCCACCCCCACATTTTCACCATTTCATTTTGCTACTATGTGAACTCAGAAAGTACTGGGGCATGTTCTTAGAAGTTGCATCTTCTCCCCATTTTTAAAAGTTATTAAGGATAATTCTGACATATTTTCTTTCTTATGACTTTATCTTACACATTTTCTTCAGCTGAAATTGGGGGGAATTACTACTTGGAGAAGATGGAATAAAACTGGCTGACCAAAATTTGCTTCACTGATACACACAAGTGGTGTTACCTCAAAAAGTACAGGTAAGATTACCTCTAATTTCAAGGGAATTATCTTCAGGTGAACATTACTATTTTTCTAGTATTTATGTGGCCAATACTTTGCTCCACTTAGTTAAGGCCTAGTTCTAGATCCAGTAATATAGATCTTGAATTTTATTTCCTCAGTTAGCTAAAATACATACTTAAAGGCAACACTGAGCTCCCCAAGGTGAGCCTTCTGTGTGAGACAGTTTACAGGAGACATTTCAGGTGTTCTTAAGGATCAAGATGAACCTGAAATTGCAGATGAATGATCTGCTCAGTAAGAAGCTTTCTGATTAAGTACTTTAGTCTTTTGGATATTGTGTTCATTAAACTGTTAATCAATAAAGAAAAGATGACAATTTTAAAGATACAGAATCAAGTACTGACAGCTGTTTAAAAAGGAAAAGTAGATAAGATACTGGCATGTGCAGGTAACTCACACATTGTAAGTAACTGGAGGTCACAGGACAAGTGGTTGTTGAATTATTTGGAGAATTATCAGTGTCTAACATTTCCCTCCAGAAAAAGGAAATACTACTAAGATTTTTTAAAGTCAATTTGATTACATGATGGGCATCCTTCTCTTTCCTGCTCAGTAAGAGGTTGTATCCTCCTCATCCTAGCCTAACACAAGAAACAGATTCCTGAAATACTTTAAATTGGGAAAGCTTTGCCCTGGCAATGAATTAGTCCTCAGCAAAACATACTAATTTTCAAATGGATGACAGCAACTTTGAGAATTAGAAGGATTCTATTAAGCCAAGGATTTTCCAGGTTTGCAAACCTTTATAAGCTTGCATAACATTTGATAAACTAAATGTTATTAGACATTCTGTAATCCAAAGGAATTAACAATTATCTCAGAAGCATTACTCAAAATGGAATGTTTATCACAAATTAGGAAATAATATTTGTGAATATCCCATGAACATGATACAAATTAGATATATTTTCTGGGTGATGCACTCTTTCCTATTATCAGAGAATAGATTTTTAATCATGTATTTTGTGAATCTGCTTCTTTGATATGGAAACTGCAGAGCTTCAGTTCAAACTAAGTTCCTGTATTTACAAAGCATTCCAGGTCCAGGACATTACAGCAGTGGGGTGAGCCTCTATATCCCTGGACCACATTTTTTTTTTAAATTATATTCCATTTAATTGAGATATATTCACATACCATACTATCATCCATGGTGTACAATCAGCTGTTCACAGTACAATCACATAGCCATGCATTCGTCACCCCAATCTATCCTCGAACACTTTACTTACATCAGAAAGAATCAGAACAAGAATAAAAAATAAAAGTAAAAAAGAACACCCAAATCATCCCCATCATCCCACCCCATTTTTCATTTAGTTTTTGTCCCCATTTTTCTACCCATCCATCCATACACTGGATAAAGTCAGTGTGATCCACAAGGTTTTCACAATCACACTGTCATCCATTGTAATCTACATTGTTATACAACCATCTTCAGGAATCCAGACTGCTGGGTTGGAGTTTGATAGTTTCAGGCACTCACCTCGAGCCATTCCAATACATCAAAACCCAAGAGGTGTTATCTATATAGTGCATAAGAATGTCCACCAGAGTGACCTCTCGACTTCATTTAAAATCTCTCAGCCACTGAAACTTTATTTCGTCTCACTTCACATCCCCCTTTTGGTCAAGAAGATATTCTCAATCCCACGATGCCGGGTCCAGATTCATCCCCGGGAGTCATATCCCATGTTGCCAGGGAGATCCACACCCCTGGGAGTCAGTAGACCACGTATTTTAATATCAGCTCGCCAATCAAAATCTTTCAAAGCAGTTTAACATATACTCTATCAATTTCTTCTTCACAAAAGTCCTCTATGGAACTGTCAATAGATATCATGATTTTAAGACAATTCAAGGACCAGAGAGGTCAAGTAACACACAACATCAATGCACAACAATCTTGACTCGGGGAAACAGCTTCCATTTCCACAGCAGACTCTTCCTCAAAAAAGGAAGAATTATGACAGCAGGCCTTACTTTTGGCTATCCTATCCTTGAATTGGAGTAGCAGTCTAAGGCTGACTTAGTGGGGATCCACTTCTACCAGATAGTGGCACAAGCCCTCTGGCTTTTGCCTGAGTCTTCCTTCCATATTTCTTCAGGTCAATTGACTGCAAATTCCTGTTTTGGTTATTTAAAAAATGTACCTCTCCTAAGATACTTCTTTGCTACCTCATCTATATTCCCTATAAACATAAGAGAAAATTCAGCCAAAGGTTTCTAAATCATGTAGCAGAACAATGGAACAACCAAAGCACCAATGACTGCACTTCAGTTTTCTCATTCATAAAATGGATATCCTGCCAACTTATTAACATGACTGTCGAAAGAATTCAGTGAAATGAAAAGTACTTTGTTAACTGGAAAGTGCTACAGTACATGAAATTATTACCATTATACCTATTCGTGCAGGGGGATGGGGGAGAGGGCATGGGCAAAGAGGCGTAACTTAAGGGCAACATTTATCAAACATTTTCCTTTTATTAACTCCAAGGATTCACTGTCACATGCAGACCAGCTTTCCAGTCTTTCTCGAGAGAGACTACCAAGATTTTCAAGGACATAAAACAAAATTGATGGAAGTAAGATACAAATTGTGAAGTAAGACTCATAATCCCATGGTATATTAGTTAATCGAATATTAATACTGTTCATTATTTTATTTGTTCATGTTTGTCTCTACAACTAGACTATCTGGCCAGAAAACCGCTCAGTAATTGAACCCGAGTTCCACTGCTGCCTTCACCATTTACTTGGGTGCATGACCTTAAAGCAAATAATTTTTTTGGTCCTCAATTTTATTACCCATAAAAAGGGTATTATAATAATAGTGCCACCTATAAGGATTGTTATGACTATTAAATGTGTTAATATATTCAAAGCACTTATAATTGTGCCTGACACTTAATATATGTTGCTTTTTATCTACCTTCTTAGTTTTTAACACTATTAGGCATAGAGCAGACAATTAATAAACCCTGGGTTAACGTATTTCATTAAATGGTATGATAGAACTGGCCCATTGAAGTCATCTGGTCTACCTTCATTTGAAGTAGGTCTACATCATTTGAAGTAGGTCTACATCAAAACACTTACATTAATCATTACCATATCTACTTTTAAATACTCTTAAGGAAATAAGCCTATACTTGAACCTCGTTAAGTGTTTAACTAAATATACTATTTATAGTTAATTATAAGAATGAATTCCCTGAATCCTCTAGGATTCCTTCTATACCCATTTCCATTTGTCTAAGGAACAGCTGGCTTCTCTGCATTATTTAGCTGCTGGTCAGCTTTCTCTTTCAAAGCCCAACAAACTCAATCCCATTGCTCTTTCCTCACAGTTAGCAATGTTTATTTTCATTTCAATTCCCAAGTGTAAAAATTTTCAGGTACTATATTGATCCAGGCTTAAAAAAATCCTGAAGAATTCAAAAAGGATTACGCTGGAAAGTGCAAGAAAACCAAAAACCACAAAATAAACTTTCAATAGGTTTCAGTCTTTTACTCAGTGGCTCCAAAGAATGTTGCTGACTAATGATTCTGATGGAAACTATCTATTGTAGAAGGTTAATAAATATACTCATTTTTATTCATTCCTATTATAATATTATGAAAACTAAGCCCCAGGATTAACTGAATAAGGTCACTAGAGGAATAAAATCAATTAAAAACACACTATGTACTTAAAACACTGAATTTCCAAGTCTGTGCTTAAGTTAATTTCCCTCTTGCTATCTTCAGACCTAATTGTGCAACACAAGTAATGCTTGTTAATAACACCATACCATATGCTATCTGTCACCTTAATAATCTTCTTGGCTTTTTTTTTTGAGCAAAATGTCAATCTAACCTCTAGAATCCCACCCAAGAGAATCTATGCAAAATTACAATTAACAGATTCATTCTATAGGCATGGTAATTAGTGATGGGACCATTTATGAATGCCTGTAATTAAGTTATTTTACATATTACAATAATTTTATTTTAAATCATGAGATTTGCATTATTTGACTCATGAACAGCTACCAGTGCCAGGCACTGTAATAAGTCTTAAAATGTATCATCTCATTTTAACTTTACAATGAGAAAAAAGGCTCAGAGAGATTCAATAACTGCTTAGGGTTGTACAACCAAGAAGTAACATTCTAACATCATGTGGGCATTCTAATAGAGAATCCATCCCTTGGAAGTCTTTTCTACTGCTCTGTACTAGAGAGATGTTTGGAAAACATCTTCCAGTAAAACAGAGAAACAGTAGGTTAAAGCAGGGAAATATCTTTTCTTCAAAGAGCCACCAATCCAAGGGGAAGGGGGCACCACTGAAGGGCCCCATAAAAATCAATTTTAAAAATCAGTTGTAACCTTTTTAAAAGAGCAATGTCTTCCTCTTTCAATTTGTATATTAAGAAAAACAAATTAATTATGAATATTAAAAATTGCATTTTAGTACACTGACTTGACAGATGATTTCACTGCAGTTTTAGTACCTTAGAAAGAAATAACACAAAAGTTCAAAAGAAATGTACCCAATTCACCCTTTTCAATTATGTAGCTTAAATGACTACTCTCCCAGCTAGGGCCAATCAATATACCCCGAACTCCTGTCCGTAATAATGGTTTCTGGGAAGGGCAAAAATCCCATCTGAGCCAATGGCTGGGTACTTCTTGCAGATGACGCAGTGAAAAGGAATAAACAGGTAGGAAGTCAACACTGCCACTCTGCTATAAGGGGAGAGGAGGCGCTGATGGGGCCCCTTCTGTGGAGCCTGAGGGGGATGCTGGCCCCTGGAGCTAGAACTACCTCTGAAGCTTTCAGTTATTGCACTAACACATCCCCTACATTGTTCAGGCCCTTTGATTTGGGCTTTCTGTCTTCTATGACCAAAGATTCCTAATTAGAGTATTCATACATTTTGCGCTCCCCCCTTAAAAAAAAAATAATAATAATAATACATACATACTCCTTAAGAAAAAGTCAACAAGTTGAAAAGACGAAAAGGAAGTCATTTTCTACTCCTTCTCTTGTCACCCTCCAATACCTAGAGAAACTGTTGTAGTACATAAATTTTAAAGCAGGTAGGCCTTATGAAACATCACTGTGGGAGCTTATGATGAAAGCACAGGAAAACAGATTTTCTGTTTCAAAGGCAGCAGTGTTAGTTAACAATTTTACAGCACTATGCAGTTGACAAGCTTTAACTCATGAGTTATGCATCATAATTACTCCAGTTGTATGGAATTGACAATTCAATTCCTTTGGTTCGAGCCCCATTGAGCATCTGATGAAAGCTATGGATTCTTTTTACCACAGAGCTGCAAATATGCAAATAAATAAAACATTTCCCTTACATATTTTAGGGGATTCAAAAATGCCACCTCCTGTCCAACCCTGTAGATCCACACACCCTAAATTGAGAACTGTTGTGTAGCACAGTGCATGTACAATGAAGCTGGTAATAAGAAACTAGAAGTGGGGCAACCAGCATCTTGCCACCCAGTTCCACAAAAAGATTATCCACTATCCTTGGGATTCCCACAAGTCCTCAAAATGCCTGTCAGATACTCTCCTTTAAAAAGCCTCTCCGAATTCCATAAAACCATGAAGGCTTTCATTCATTCATCTTCTGTTGGTTATAACAAAATGAAGGCAGCAATCATAAAGAAAAGAATATGAAGAGAAACATTTACTGTTCTGACATCAAATGTGAATTCATGTTGTTACTAAACTTCCCTATTCAATTTTTTAATTATTTGGAAAGCTTTATATGGCACTTATATTTGATTATCTAAAGTATTTGTAATTATTTTTATAAAACACAGAGCAAAAGGCCCTTAGTATAATTTTCTTTTATACACTGTTCCTATGAGAAAATGAGCTTCAATTTAAGTCATTTCCTCCATTCTGCATATTTCCAGGATCCAACAGCTATAAATGAGAAGGGAATCGGTACTTTATCTGAAACTCCCTTATTTAATCTGCAGTAATCAATTACACTGGGAAAAAAAAAAAAAAAAAAAAAACCTTATGTATAAAATCTCTAATAAGACCAAAAATAGGTAAATTCAATCTCTGCTTTATGTATCAGGAAACAGAGATACATAGAAAAGTAAATGCTTTAATCCAGGTTGTGATGGCTGGACAATACTAAGGAAGCAGTGCTTTTAAAAAGTTCAGAATGCATGACCAAGATGACTTCTATATAGAATGAATTACTTAAACCTTTAAAAAGCTACAAAGTAATTCATCACCACAATTATTATTATGTTATCCAAATAGAATCACTCACTATTTGTGGACAAATAAATAAATTAACATGGTATACAGTGAAATCACAGATGAATTATCTACACATAGTATTTGCAAAATATTAATATATATATTTCTATTCTAATTGCAGATACAATCACCTTTTCAGTAAAGGAAGGCATGTGAAAAAACGTAAGCTTATTTAAAAAAAAATTCAAAAAGAAACATTTTTCAATCTATTTGGAACTTCATATGTAAGCGCTCATGAAACTTAAAATTAATGATAGCAGCACACGCAAGTCTCCTGGAAGACTGACAATAAACCCCAGTTTACCTTTCACAGCATTTATTACCTTTTTTTTTTTTTTTTAACTGAAATTTGAACCAGATGTCTTTTGGGTTCTGTCACAGTAGGGTTAGGACTCTTTCATTTGTGCATTTGCCTATAGCTAACTTCCCTCTCCTAATGAGACAAGGTTCCTTTCCCTTCATAGACAGTCAGTCACTCCCCAGGACAGCTCAACCCTGCCCAGTAATGATCCAGGATGGGGCCTCGAAGGCTGCCTAAGAGGAACTAGGCCTGCCCCAAGGCGGGAGCAAGTCCTTGGAACAAACCAATGCAGGAGCAGGAACCTGAGAGACATGGTGATAAAGACATGGGAGACAGACAAGCTTGGAAGTTCAGAAATGTCATCAGCATCAGGGAGGGAAGGAAGAAGCCAAGAGTGGTTCTCAACTTTTTGGGTTCTCAGCACATTTTCACACACTGGAAGTTTTGACTAAGGGATTTTCGGAAACTGTGTTTATACAAGACTGAGAAAATGTCCACTTTCTATATTGAAGAATGGGAAGGTGATAGTTTACAGTCCCGCTTGAAAGGATTAAAGGTCCAGAAAACACCAAGCCGTCAGCACCCCTTGCTGAGTGCTGGCTCTGCTCAGTTAGCCTGCTCAACCAGGGCACTCAGCACTGGGGAACTGTTTTTGAAAAGAACAGTTTACAGCTAGGCATAGATTTTTACTCTGCCCGGGAGGTACTTTCCCCACGTTCCAGTAAACACACGATCTTTTTTAGGTTCCAGGTTGGAGTTAAGCCTCATATCTCTTACTGCAAGAAACTGTATCCCACTCTTACTCACCGTTCTACTTACAAAGCCAGCACAGTATGACTAATGAAGTGTAGAGAAAACAAATAAGGCATTTAGATCACAATTTAGGGCACAAGATTTAGGGTAACACTGGTTTAAAAGCTAAAGAAGGGAAGAGAGGTACAGCTCGCATTATTAAAACCAGGGACTCAGGCAGGCCACTATCGTCAAAGTGTGCTACAGGCAGGGGGCAGCTAGCACCACGTCCACAGGGAGGACTTTATTTTCTGGACTAGAGGGTGATTAAGATACACTGAGGAATACAAGCCAGAACCTGAGGAACAGAAGAGACTGGGGCCCTAGGCATGTTTCTGTGAAAGGAGTTTGAGCAACTAGGAAAAAAAAAGGCAAACTAACTCAGAACTGAAACACAAGGTAATACTGGGCCGATACTAAATGCTGAATTCTTGAGTCCTTCCTGCCTCATACCGGAATTGGTTCCAGAGACGTGTGTGTCTGAGCCAGGAGGTAGGGGTTAGTCAAGGGCCCCGGGGTGGGGGAAGAGGTCTGTGAAGGCTGGAATCCAGGCAGAGCCAAAAGGCCCACTTTAAACCAGTTACTGAAGATGACTAACAGTGGAAACCAGACTCAAGAAAGCATGAGTCAAAAAAAAAAAAAAAAAGAAAGCATGAGTCATCCTTAAGGGGAAACAAAACTCTGTCAATAACTTCTCTGGGAACTTGGAACACATGTGCTTGAACAAATATTTAGGAATTTAATATCTTGCACCAACATTGAATTGTGCCTTTATTTTGGATAGGTTACTTTTCTATTTTCAGAGCTCTTCAGTTACCAAATGAGACTGATAATGTTTAAAATATTTTTACCAGTTAAAAAAAAAAAAAAAAAAAAAACTCAAAAAGAAAAAAGCTGACCTTTTGCACAAATGTATCATTATACTTGAACTCCTCACACCGAAGGAAAGTGTCCAGAAACAGTTGGCTCTGGATTGGTGTCTTACTCATTTGTAAACTTGCTGGTGGAATGCTGTTTAGAATCAATGTGCAGCTCAGTTCTACAGTCAGAGCAGGGCAATAAAAACCTGAATTTCTGTACAATGAGTTAATTTTCCTCACACCTTCCTCAATTTAAGAAAACATTTGCTAATTTCCTATGACACGCAAGGTATTGTGTGAACTGCTAAAGGGATTACAAAAATAACCTAGTTACACAAATAACTAAGACAAAAAAAATACTTGACTTTAAAGTTAAAATAGAATTAAAAGGTTTAAGTGTTGTTTAATTTGTTATGTTCCAGAGACATATAATACGTCAAGATTTAATTCAAAATACTTTTCCTGACATTCTTATAGTTAAAGTACTACTGGACTATTACCAAAACACACAACACAGATGAATCTCCAAAAATATGATGTGAAAGAAGCGAGGAACAGAGGACTACATTCTACATGATTCCATCTTTATAAAGTTCTAGAACAGGCAAAACCTATTTATGGTAGTGCAAGTCATTGAGTGTTGATGGGGACTGGGGCGGTGGGGGGGGCTTGACTGGCAAGGGGACAAGAGTGATGCAAGTGTTTTCTACCTTGTTTTGGGTGGCAGTTATACAACTGTCAAAACTTACCAACCTGAACAATTAACTGCACTTTACTCTATGTAAATACGCTTTTAAAATGTTAACCAAAAGTACTACTGGACTAAATAATCATTACTAGAAATAGAGGGTTCAGATAAAAGCATGCCACAGGGTAATGGCATCTTATATTTAATCTCTAGGACATTTATCAGGAAAATATTCCTACCTTGGAGGGAATTAGGTATAATGGATATAACAATAAATTTAATAAATAGTCATATCACCTGCTAGATTTCAGTCATATATGAAAGATACTAACCTGGAAAAATAACTAATGGGACTTTTTAATAGGAAGTGAAACCAGAGACAGAATTTGCTTCTGTTTCTTTCTGTCCTATCAACTGAAAAAAGAAAAAGAAAAAAAAAAAAAATTGAATTTGCATCTTCCACATTACCCTATTACCAGAGTACCTTGGCTAGTCGCAGGAAAGAAATTCCAGGGAGTGATTCTCTAGATTAGGATTTCTCAAGAAGAACAACCCTCAGGGGTACAAATCAGAATCATCTGTGGGGCTGGTTCAACTTCATGCATTCTGATTCTTGCCCTAGGGACTTGGCTATGCCTCCCAGCCAATATCAGTCCCTCTGCAGGAAGGGAAGGAACCACACCCTCGGGTGAGCAGAAAAGGAACCACCAGTAACTGGCTAAGTAAGAATCCAGAAAGCGCCCTCCTTATTAGTATTCTCCCCAGCCCCTGGTGTAGTAGGAGGAACAGATGCACAGACTCCATCTCTCTTTCCTCCTCCCTTCTCAATTCAGGGGAAACTACATAAAATGGCTTGAACTGGGAGTGACCAAATTTTGATGCTTTCCAACCCAGTCCTAATATTATATCCAATCTACCAAGGAACAGAGGAGCATAGGACCATACAGCAACAATGTTACTTGCTTATTTTTGTAGGGTGCATTAATACCTGTAGAGATTAACAAAGACAAGCCTCCACATGGTGGATTCCCCCAGTATAACTGGAATTGTGAGCCTGAAAACATGTGTGGTGTTTCACACCTTAATTCGGTGCATTATCCTGCCTCCTCACAGTCTTGTTTTGTGAAGAGATTACAGTCTAGGACCACCTAAATTTGGAATTATGAAAATAACAGCTGCATTTGTCAGCATCCACCAGTGAGGGTTCATCCCCTTGAAATGGCTTTGGATATACCCGAGTTCTACTTTCAGCTGTGCTATCCTGGTTCAGTTCTCTTTTTTCAGAATCTTTAAATATAATTTCCTGGTATTCCTGATTGCCAAGTTTGTCTTCCCTGTCAGGCTGTGTGCTCTTTGCTAGCAGGGATTGTTTCTGTCTTGTTTATTGCTGAATTCCCTGTGCCATGCACATAAAAGGTACTGAATAAACATCACTACCTAGCATGAATGGATTTATGTGTGGGTTTTGGGGTTTGAGTTTATCACTTATTAGAACATAAGCTCCACTGACGATAGGAATCTCTATCCTGTTCTGCATTCCCATGCTCATGACCCATCAGAGGCCTTCGGTACATATTTACTGAATTAATAAAGATTGTGAGATGAGATCAATCCAGTGCTCTGAGCTAAATGACATCTCTATGTGGACAACTTTTTTAAAGAGCAGTGAACCTGATTTATGAGGTCACTGCTAGCAAATTCCACGGTCAGCTTTCAGAGGAATTTTTTGCCAAATAAGTAAGTCAAGATTATGTCTGAACTCTTCAAAATAAGTATTTTGGCATATAAAACAAGCCACTAGCCACAGTTTGGGCAACTGCAACTCTCAGGAAAACCATGATTACCCCATCACTCAAAAGCTGTTTGCTGTGTTTGCTTACCCTCACCATGGATGTCAAGGCCTGTTTGGAAATGTTCACGTCTTCTCTAAGATTTGCAGGTTGCAATGTGCCTGTTATAGAAGCATGCACCCAGTGGGTACTAAGTACTACTTTAGATCTAAATGGAGACTGGAAATATGAGATGGTCTAGCAATCTTCTGGATGTAGTACAGGCTCCAACTCAGTCAACAAGAACTGCGATTCCTGTGCAATAACTTAAGGATGGAATTTAATTTGGGGTTTGAAAAGTCACTTCTATAATAATTGTAAACTATTTCCTTAGGAGATTAAAAACAGCCTTCTTCCCTTCACTTTGCTTTCAACCTAGCCAAATATAACGGAGGTCTAAACTTTTCTCAGGTCTGATGCTGCTGGATAGGGACGGCCAACGTTTCTTAAATTCTAACAATTGAAGACAGGCTGAATCACCCCCAAACTTCAAGCATCCAAAATGAGAAACATTACTTCAATGTTTTTGTAACATTTTGAAACTATTTTGCACATTAGATGGAAATTATTTTCATTTGTATATAATGAAATTTTAAAAAATGAACTCTAATGGTAGTAATCTGCATGTTCATGTCTTCAGTGTCAACCTTTTGTTCTCTTTTAACAGGTTTTAATTGATCTCAAACTTCTCAATTCTCAATGAACAGAAAATTTTAGTATCTTGGGAAAATTAAACATTTTAGACTTTTTCCATTTAAAATAACTGTTCAAATTATAAGGAAAAACCACAAATACACTTTTATTAAAAGTTCACATGATCAGTATGAAGAACATTACTCCTTAGTCCTTAATACAAAATACTCTAAGATCTTAAATTTTTACTAGATTAAGAAATGCTCATATTTCTTAGACTTTTTCTTTAGTCAAAGTATCATCTGATATTCCATTATAAATCATTATACTATATTCTCTTACCTTTCTCATTAAAATTAAACCTTCAAAGTGATTTCTTTTGTGAATGCATCTACTCAAAATTCCAACTTAAATTACCCAAATCACTTATACTTCTTCCTTTTTAGTTGTTCTATAATGACTAGGACTACCATGTGTCAGGATCTATCCTTCATATTTTGTATATATTAATATCTTAAACCTTACAACAATCCTGTAAGGTATCATTATCCCTTCTGTATTATTACTTCTATTACATGTTTCTGATACGGACACCAAGGATCCAAAATTACAAGAACTTACCCAGGGATTAATCTATAAACCCTTCCAATAAAACCATACATCTCTTTAATAATCAATATCTTTCATTCATTTACTCATTCATTCAACAAAAACTTATTTATCGCCTAGTATGTATCTGGCACTATGCTGCTGCCTGAGGTTACAGTTCTCCTCATGTTCACAATTTAATGAAAAGTCAAAATGTCACAATGGGCTGTATATATGGAAAGTATAACCTTGGGAGAAAAGTGAAACCTCTAACAGAGAACAAAAAAGACATGTCTGAATTAAGATACAGGTAACAACAACTATCCTTAGTATGCATAACATTGCCTCATAATTATGGAGGACTTTTAGTGAACTAGGTACCACACTAAGCAGTTCTTATAGGTTACCTCACTCATTTGACACAATCACCCTAGGAAGCAGGCTCTAATTTACAGAGAAGGAAACAAAGGCTCAGGAAAGTTATGTTACTCACTCCAGGTCACACAGCTAGAGAATGCCTAGGCCAAGACTTGAACTCACATCTGTCTAAGCAGTGGCAGCCTCCACCTTTGTGCAGAACCAGATTATCTGATGAGAATACTGGGAAAGAGGTAGTATGAAGAACCGTGAAAAGAATGTGATGTGGGATAAGTGAAGGGACCACAAGCCAGCATAACAGCCAGGTTTCTTCCTCACCATAGATGGCCTCAGTGCCTCAGGATGCCAGGCCACAAACTTGGCCAAATAAGGTGAGGCTACCCATCACTAAAGGCTGAAATAAGTCTTCTAACACAGGGATCATCTTTTCCTTGTAATCTCTGATATAAGCACCTCTAATAAAATTCAAGTTTTCATCTTCAAATCCAAACCTCAGGAGGAGCTCACCTTTCACCTGACTCCTACGACCTCCATTATCCCTAGCCAGGGTTCCTGGAGGGACAGGTCCCAAGGAAGGAGGCAGAGGGGAGGCCAGGGCTCACTCCACTCTCTCCTTCTCCCCTCCAGATCCAAGTGGTTGTAGATTCCCAAGGAATCCCAGTAGCCCTCTGACATTGGGTTTGGGGTGTGCCGGGATAACAGTGCAGCTGTGAAGGTCATCTCTCACGAGAGGCAAGATTAATTTCCAATTATAGAGGGCATTTAGAAAAACGAGGGGCCAAGACTGATACTATCTGCATACACAATGGTCAAAATGTGGAAAGGGGGAATGGGAAGGATGAAAAAAATCAAACAGGTTTTCGACACCGAGTCAATGATCCCACCCCTCGCCTGTCTCCTGACTGCCTTCTCTTCACTGAAAGGTTCTGAATGATTCTTTCATGTTTCCACATTTCCAGGAAAAGCAATGGAATCCTGTAGAACTCTGACCACTGAGAATCTCACCATTATTCTTCCTCTCCTCTATTCTCCTGTGATATTCATAAGGCTCACTTTGTAATAAACGTTTTCACTTCTTGTTTAAGTATCTCCTTCCTCCCTTCTTGCATATACAATTTTAAGGGGATACACTGGAGCAAACACACTTTGGTTAGAACCTCCCAGGAGCAACGGTCTTGGGAGGATGGAGAGGCCACAGGAAAATCCCTTGTCCACGTGCCGCCGATGGATCTACAATCCCACATTCATGAACCATTTTGAGGCGGCTAGTATGTGTCAGCCCTTAGAACATTTTGCTAGGATTCCCTGAAAGAGATTCTCCCTGAAATAGGTTTCCTGGAATTTGGAGAATACTGCTCTTCTGCCCAGAAGTCTGTGAGACCACAGGGAAAAAACACTTGCACACAATAATTATTTTTTTCCCAAAAACCGCATGCTCTTCTTCAACTCCTCCACCTTTAAGTATATGTATCTGCCACTGTCGTGATGATCCTGAAGCTGATACTTACTGAGCAGTTCCTGACTGCATGGATAATGTTCCACACAGCAGCGTGGAACAGCCAGCAATGCCTGGGTGTGAAGAACTTAGAGATCTCTGAGGTTAACAGCAGCAGGTCTCATGTCTCCTTTAAAGAAAAGACTTGAAGACGATGATACTCTAACAACCTCTCAGAGACTGTCTACTGAGTGAAAAGACCCACATAGTCAGCACTATACATATCATGTAGCATCCTCCACAGGGTTGAAGAAACAGGCTCAAGGAGGCCAGGAACCTTGCCTCAGGTGACACAATTCCAGGTGACTGAACGGGCCACCAGCTCAGGTCCTCTGCTGCAAAGCTGTTCCCCCTCCCTGTGATACAGCGGGGATACAGCGCCAAACAGCAGCTAAGTACCCTTTACAGGCTCTTCTTTCTTCCTTTTCATACATATTGTTTTGTCCTCTTTAGGGATTCTTCCCCCAATGAAACCAATCTCCTAGTCTTCTTTCTTCCTGAGCAGCATCTAAAAGCAACTGACATTTCACCCTTTCTTTACTATTTGCATTCACTTAGAAAATAATGGTTTTTGTTTTTGGTGTTTTGTTTTGTTTTAAGAAAGAGTACCTTATCTTTTGTACAAATTAAGCATTCAGGAACTTTTTAGTAACACGGGAAGGACATAAAATAAAACCATAAATGAATGCAATTATT
This sequence comes from Choloepus didactylus, assembly GCF_015220235.1. Classification (NCBI taxonomy): domain Eukaryota; kingdom Metazoa; phylum Chordata; class Mammalia; order Pilosa; family Megalonychidae; genus Choloepus; species Choloepus didactylus. Next base: position 91,604,647 of record NC_051314.1, read on the forward strand.
TCAAATCAACAAAACTAAAAATAAGTTCAAGGGTCTGATTGAGTTTTACATGAGGGGTGCTATAATATTTTTGTTTACAATTCAGTGAGGAATATTTTTTTTTTTTTTAACTTGGCACAAATCAGGAACTTGGACAATCATGCTAAGATTGTGCCTATATGTCAAAACATCTGTGTGACACAGAAAAATGTGCTGTGATTTTGCCTTTGTAAAAGCCAAAGATTATTTTTCAAACATCTAAATAGAATGTCTGAAGAAATCATGAAAAACTCAATTACTCAAACACAATCTTATACAAAACAAGCTTTATAAACAAGCCTATAATTTGCATAATTGTACTTTGTGAAAGAACATGTATTTATGTCTTTGACTGTGGGTCACAGTTAAGATTAAAATTATAGAAAATATAATTTTAAAGACCAATGTCCTTTTTTTCCCATTTTATATCAAGTCTTTGTATTTTAAAATAATGTGGGAAATAATAAAAGTTCAATGTCCTATAATGAAAGCATTAAATATAAAAGCAACATCTGTACTTCACAAAAGAATATATTCTCTTTCACTTGTTTTTGTGTTTGTTTGTTTGTTTTTGGCTGCTGAATTTAAGTTTATTACAGCAAGTTCTTTCAATTAGTAGTCAGACATGTAGCCAGGGCAATAATCAATACCAAGGCAGAGAAAGTTGCCTATTAACCCTTCAACTTGTCTTCTATACAGAAGTTCCATCTGATGTATTTCAGCTGAATAGCATCTGAATTGCTCTTTGGTACATGTCCAAAATATTCTATCATTGACATATTCATCTAGTATTCTTCAAACTGGCTGCTTCCTAGGAAAGACGCTAATTAATTTTAGTTGCAGTATTAAAAAGCGAAACTAAAGGAAATGCAAAAAAATAATTACATAAGACAATTAAATTCCCACAATCTCTATCTTTACATGTGATTTACCAATCAGTCAAGAAATACATTTCCTTGGTTGGAATTAATTGGACATGATGTTTTACTGTTCTAAAACAAGACATTTTTGCAGACTCATGACTGCCTTGTACCAAAAGTAACAGGCAGCTTAAATCATATATGGCAAGCAAACCTTCCATTAAAATCTAAAAAGCAAATATTTGTTAAGTATCTACTAAGTGAAAAACATTATAATATGCAGACTGTGGAGTGCAAAGGTGAAGACAGAGCTTCTCCCTTCAAAACTATAAGCTTTTGTTAAAATGTAATGAATCAGCTATAACACAAAATACAAACCTTAAGTATGGTAACAGAAGAAAACTTAAGTATTACTTAAAGTAGAGTGGAAACTTTCATCAAAATATAATCATTTTAATCTAATTTGCTACAAATACCACTTTGAAAGTTCAATACCATCCTTTAACTCAAAGCTGGACTGTGGGATTCTTAATAGTACATTATAATGCCCCCTCAAGAATGTCAGAAGTTAAATAGGATCTCTGATGGAGATCTTTGTAGGAGCTTTTGTTCTAAATTTCTTGGCCTATAAAAGGAAAATATAATAATAAATGCAGAGCAATCAACATACATGATTGCTGCAACCCCTTGAGAAAACAGAAAGGGGTGTATGTGTAGCTGTTTTACTCTTTTACAGCTAAGTTTGTGTCAGATCTAAACAATGAGTCTCCTAAGAGGAAACTGGGGAACCTTTTGGAAAGCAATTATTTGGCTCGAGAGTTAGAACATGGAAAATAAACTGACTGTGGATTTGAAACTGAAAATAACAAAAGATTTATGGAAAAGGGTGAAACTGGGCTAAAATACAAAGACTGTAAGGATAGTTTGCTTTGTTTTGTTTTTCAACTGTCATCCCCCTGGTAAAGAATATATCCTTGATGATATGCTTGCCATAGTGAGTAAGACAAGGGTAGCATCAGCATTTATTCTCTAAGAAATCCTAGCACATTAAGGAGTGCGTGCTCAATAAACTCTTATCCTAGCCTCACTCCCTCACCTGCCTTCTCATGCCTCCAGGGTTGGCTCAGCATCATCTCTGCAGCACCGCCCTGGATTTTTCCCCCACTGAAACAGGTACATATTTTGATTACAGCATTAAAGACAGATTACTGCAATTATCTGTTCACCTGCCTGTCTCCTTCCTAGACGGAAAGCTTCTGGAGGTCAGGGACCCCGGAACCTAGAGTGCCTAGTCAAGTATGGTCACTGCGGGCATTCAGGCTCCTGTCATTTCTGAACCCAACTACTGGAAAGCCTGAGTTCTCCCATCTCTCCCATCCAACCCATTTCCACAACAACATTGCTAGAACATTTTTAGAACAGATGACTGAGGGACTCTCAAAGTACCATAGGAGATGAGATTGCTACAAGAGCCACAAGACCACTAAGCATTATTTTAATCAAATTATTTAAAAAGAATAATTCATTCTTTCAACAATTATTTGGTAGCTTCCTACTGTATGTGTATGTCAGGCACCATATTCTAGGTGCTAGGGATACAACTCAGAACAAAATACACAAGGCAGTTGCCTTCAGGGAGCTTCCATTTTACAAAAGAGTGACAGAAAGACATAATTAAAATATATATAATGGAATGCCTACAACATTTGGGATATTTTGCATGCTCTCTAGATGATCCAAATGACACAGTCCCAGTCCCCAAGAAATTTACAGTCTAGTTGTGGGGATAATAAAAACAAAGATAATGAAAAAAGACAAAAATACAGGATGAATGCTAATCACGTTGAATAGAAACATGAGGGCTGTGAGAAGTCACTGGTGGACACTTTGTGCTAGGAGGATCAGGTAGCAGCTGCCTAGGTTTGTGATGGGCTTGGAAGGAGGGGGGATACTGAAAAAGAGAAGAGGTGAGGAGGGCATAGTGCAGAAGGAGAATGGTCTGAGACAATGCAGAGGAGAAAAGTATAAGACTTGTAACAATCAAAAATTCTCCCATCCTGCACATCTACTCTCCTCCTCAGTTTATGCCTCTACTAATCATCCTGGACACCTCTCTGCTTGCTGGAAGCAATCAGTCTCCGAGGCATTATAGAGCCCACCTCTTTTCATAAGCTCTCAGACCCACAGCTCTCCACAGCTATGGCCACCACAGGCATTCAGGCTCCTGTCATTTCTGAACCCAACTTATTAGAAAGGCTTAGTTCTCCCATCTCTCCTCTCCAACCCATTTCCAACAGGCTGCCAGGGAAATCTTGCCAAAAGCAGTTCTGATCTTAGATCTTATCATTCCTTTCCTTAAAAGCTTTCAGGCACTGCAAATCACAGGGTAAAATCCAAAATCCATAAAATGTATGGAAGGTTCTTCATGGTGTAGCCGTTCCCTGACTTCCCAGCCTCATAACTGCTCCCTTCAACCACAGGCAACTACTCAGTGCTCTCTGACTCTCCTTCTGCCCTCTCTGCCACTGCACCCGCCTGGATCCTTCGACACCTGGCCCAATAATGGCTTCTGTGATGTTCTCTCATCCTCCTCCTCCCACAGGTTTTACATACCATTTGTATATATCATTACTGAAATGGCACCTATTGCAAATGTCTGGTTCCAAGGAACCTTCCTCCTAAAAATCGGGGGGGGGGGGGGGGGGGGGGAGTCTTACTCATTTTTAGTCTTCCTCCATCTAACCCTGCACCTGGTGCAGAAGTAATGCTTAATTAATGTTGATGAAGCAAGACTGGGCCTAGGACCAAGATTGCAGGTAATAAACATGAAGTATGTAGTAAGGGAATGGAGGTGGAGTGGGCAAATAAGTCTATGCAAAAGTGTGATAGCGAAAAGGCAGCCAACAGAGACAGTTGGGAGGTTCAGCTGCAACATTTTCTCTCAGAGGTGAGATGGGCCAAGGCCTCTGTCCTCTCCTCTGCTGATACACCATTAGCTGTGGGGATCAAAGAGCAAGCCATACCATAAACAGACTGGGAACCCAAAACAAACCAACCAATAAAAGCCTGCTTTGCTTGAATTATCTGGCTAGTTCCTGATAGCGCCCTTCTTTTCTGGAATAACTTTTCCTCCCACAACAGAGTTTGAACTACAAAGAAGACAAAGAATACAGCATACTATCATAGTTTCTATTTCTACATTCTGGCTGCAAAAGATGTTCCTATCACTTTCTATCATCGAGAAGAGATGGTAAAGTCAATTCGCTGATAATTGAGGGGAGAAGGGCCTCTTGAATGCAAAGCAGCCAAGAGCCCCTTCTGCACACCAGACAGGTAAGCACACAGAACATGCCTCCCAGGGCTGGCCAGGACACGAGTTCCACCAGCGAAACAAGGCTTACAAGCCATGCATTTCCTGCCACTACTACCTAGATGTAACATCACGGTTGGTCACTGGAGCCAATTTAGAAAACAATTGTCCTTTTGCAAAAATGCTGTCATGCTAGCAGGATGCCTCTCATTAGCAAATCTTTGGGCACAGTTTCTAGTGGCCATGAGTTAAACAAAGAAGAAAAAGATGACTATAGTGAAATTTACCATCTTTAATTCTCATCAGTTCATTCCAAACAAAGAGGCAACCCTGACACTTAAAGTACTGAATATTGCTTCAATATTTAGCCCACTGCTAAAAAGGCTCTAAGTCCCAGCCTACCTGAGGGCACCCTTCCACATATTTGTATAAAAATCTCTATGTATAACCAGTGACTACATCTAGTTAGAAAAGAATTTCTTTTTGTGTCTTGCAGCTATAGCCCATGACAGATATTTTGTCCAGGAACTTGCTTCAAAATAACTTTCTTGTGCTGGATTATAAAGTTATTATATAGAGAGATTTCATAGAATTCTTCAGTTTCTGAGGACGTTTTAAATCATCAACTATACTTAGTGGCAATCAAGTTCTAGGAGAAATTCATCCCACAGCTGTTAACATAGCCCTGCATTACAAAATCTAGGCAGAGGTTAAATTATAATCTTTATTGCATCACAGTCTCCTCTCCCATAGTTGGAAATTACAATTACTTTGCAAAAGGCTATGCACCATTATCAGCCCATTTCTGGTAACCTTTAAAAAGGCTTATTGCTTTACAATAACAAACTTTCCATCGGCATTGGTAAAATTCTTTTTCTTGATATACAATCACTGTAACGCACATTAAATTTATTCCCAAAAATAACAACCAAAAATTATCTAGACCCATTTAGATAATATTTGCAGCTTGACCAAACAGGTTGAGGTGACCCCCATACACACTATAAAGTACTAATATCAGTAGTGTCTGAAGAGTGGGGTGGGGGAGAGGTAGAGGTATTTAACTTTTTATTTAATATATTTACTGTTTCACTTATTAGAACCAGCATGAATTACATCTGTAAAAAGAGCTTATAGCCACACTCTTAAGATACATTTTGATGCCACATTAGGTAAACACAGGCTAGACCAAATTAGTTTCATTCTAAACTGAGATCTGATAGCACAGTAAGCTCAGAGTCTCTGGCTCACTTCAACTGCCATTCAGGTTTTTAACCTTTTTATTTACAATACTCAATATACACAGCCACACCTCACCATAACGGGGAAGAATATTTTCCTATGAAACAAACCGTGCCAATTTTATTATAACTTTTTAAAAGTTTGCTTCTATGATTTATAATTTTATGTCATCATCATTCATTCCTAAATCGTGGTAAACAGTAGCATAATATATTACCTGACAGCCAGAGTGATCCTGCGGAAAGAGTGTTAAGTCAGCACCTGTCTTGAAAGTCAGAAAACCTGGGTTTGAATCCTAACAGCTGAGAGCAGCTAGGCAGATAAACCTGTGAGCTTCAGTCTTCCCTCCTTATAAAGTGGTATACTACTACTTGCTCTCTCCACAAGGATACACACCTAATAAATTGTTCTCGAATGAAAGGTAAAGCTAAGCCATAGAATGTCATCTCTATTCAATTTATCTCTGGCCAACAAGGAAGTTACCAAGTTCTTTTGATTTAAATGATGACTGCCAAAAATGTGAAAGCAAGAAAAGCCACAACCAATGCCTAAAATTAAGTTACTTTTTAAAGTTATCGTAAAAGAACAGGGCTTTATGAGGAGCAGCAGCTGTTAGGTTTTAAAACTAATTTGGCTCCAGGAGAATGACTGGGAGTCTGGTGAACAGACATGACACAGTAATTTAATTGCCAGTCTTCTAAAGAGATACAGTGGCACCCTTCCCCGACAGAATTCTCTTTTGGTTTGCTTCCTACTCCTCCAATTCCTTTTCCCTTTTTTCAACTCCTCCCACCTCTTTTATTTGTTTGTTTAAACTTAAAACAGCTCTCCCACTTCTCCGTCTGCCACTTTCATGCATTTTTAACGCTAACTACAAATGGGGCACCCAAAGCTTGCTCCCCAAATTCAAAGGCCCCTAGAACTGTCGACTCTGAGTCCACCACGAGTAGGAAATGGCCAGTGCTCCACCCTGCCCGAGCGCTTCCCCCGAGGCCGAGGGCTCTGCAGATGGAAAAAGGATCCCGGCCCGCGCGCGGTCGCCACAAATCAGCTCCCCGGGGCCGCCCCGCCGGGTCCCAGCCTCCCTCCCAGACCTGTCCACTCCGCTTTCACTTTGCAGAGGATTCAGACGGGGCACACCCCTGCTGTTCAAACCCAGGCCCGCTCCCCGAACCCTGCCTCCAGGCTCGTCGCCTGTACCGGAGCTCTCCGAGATCCCCAGCGCTTGTTCCAGACGGAAGAAATAACCCAAAAGTTATAGCTTCTGAGTCAGGACTTCCGCACGCCGAGGCGTCCCCGTATCTAATGTGACTGTTCGGGGCTCCGCTCCTCGCCCATCCGGCAGCTGTTATCTGGGGTCCCTGCGTCCCCCGCGCCTCCAGGAAGGCCGTCTGCCGTCCGCCGTACGGGACTGAGCCCGGGAGCGGCCCGGTCGGTGCAGTCGGGCGGGTCCGTTCTCGCCCCCCACACGCCCGAGCCGGCTTCCTTCCCTCCCTGCCCCCGCGCCCGCGCTCCCCTCACGCGGCCGAGGATCCCGCAACCTCCCCGTCCCCGGGCGGAGCGCAGCGCCAACGCGCAACCCCGAACTTCGGGCGTCAGCTCAGGCTTTCGGGTGGGGACGCGAGGACCCGCGCCAGCCCGCCCAGGCGAGCCCCTCACTTACCGATATCCCCATCCTCGTCGTCGTCCTCCTCCTGCTCCATTTCTAGCAAAGTGTCCCTGGTCATCATTTGCATTGCCTCCTGGAAGGCGGCTCCCGACTTGGCACGAGCTGGGGGCTCCCGGGGTCCGGAATGAAGCCGCACCCGCGGGGGCGCGCCTCGCTCGCGGCTCAGGGGCCGCAGTGCCCTGCGCGCTCTCGGGGAAGCCGAGCGGAGACGGCCGCCGCCTGGAGCGCTGCGCCGAAGGCAACCACTCGCCGCCCGGACGGGGCCGGCCACTGAGCATGCCCAGTGAGGGAGGCGAGCGAGGCTGCGGAGTGATTAAACTTCCCCTGATTTTATGAGGCGCGCAGAAGGAAGTCGGGAGAGAGGAGGGAGTAGTTAGCATTAACGATCGGCAGGAGAGTGAAGTAAAGAGGGAGGGCGGGAACGTGCGAGCGGACAAGCTCCCCCAAACGCGGCAGCTTTCGGTTTTAAGGTCATATATGGACACACGTTGCGGCGCGTTTTATCTGACATGTTACCGGAGAAGGCATGAAAACGCTGCTGCAGCTCACGTGAGAAACCCTGAAGGCGAGCACATTTGAACAGTGTTCAAAGGCGACGTGGAGCTAATGGAGGATCTTAAAGCACCAATTACTCTGAACCTCGAAGTGGGGAAAAATGTCTTCTGTAGGGGAAGCCGGGGAATGACACTACAGAGAATAAGAGGCAAAACGAGTAAATAATAAACAACGGAAGAAAAAAAAATAGATCTTCTAAAGAAACGTGTTCACATTTCCGCATACAGGGAGGTTTGGGGGGGAGAAGCGCCCCCTACCCCCACCCACGCAAGCACACGCAAAGGGAGTGGTGGCAGTGTTCACTGAGGCGTGCAGTCCACCCCACGTCAAAGGGGTGAAAGAAGTCAAAGACCTCCACTATGGTTAGGTATAAACTCGACTCTGAAGTCGTGTGGAAAACTAGAATAACCAGAGGAAACGAAGAAAGTAATGGAATAAAATTAAGGCAGAGTAAAAGAATGCATTCCTGGGGACCAAAAGGGAGTAATATGACAGTCACCAAGGGATTTATGCTTGCAAGACACACGGGGTGGTTTAAACTGCAGATTCCTTGGATTGTATGTCTGCAGAACTTTTTTTTAAAGAAGCTTGTGAAATCAAATCGATCAATTTTGACTTCTCAAAAACATCAGGTGTATTTGAAATATTGTTATATTTTGACTTTTGTCTCTGTAACACTTCTCATGGAAACTGTTTGTATACCTCCCCCCCCCAAGTATCAGGTGTAGTACAATAAAACTAAAACTAATGTGCATTTTTGTTCTCCCGTATACTTATTATAATGTTGTCCTATGGAAAATAAAACACTGAGTCCAATCTCAAGTGGGAAAGTAGACCTGAATACACATTAAAAGATATAAGAAGATTATCTTTAAGAAAATATTCAGGAAACATTATACTTGCTTTGTAAGGTACTTTTTAAAATAAAGACAATTATTTTTAATATAAGGAGAATGCAATACAATACTCTTAAGATAGAAAAAAGGAAAAGCGAGAATAAGAAAAAAAATGATGAGGACAAAAGAGTTTTTCTGCAAGCATTCTCCCTAGAGTTTGCAGAACCTACTAGAGTAGAAATTCCAGAGATGTTTTAATCACATGCTCAGTTTTCACAATTTTTATTTAACAGGTGCTCATTGTGTGTTTTTTTATTTGCTAGGCACAGTTCTAAATGTTTTACAAATATTCAGTTACTTAATCATCATAACAACCCCAGGAGTTGCTATCACCTTTATATTCTGGTCTAGGGATGTTGAATAACTTGCCTAAAACCCCCCAGGCAGTAAGTGACAGAGTTGATCCAAGCAGATCATTCCACAACTGGGGCTCTTGGCCACCTCATAAATCACTCTAGAAACATTTCAGAATTCATAAAAAGATGTCAAAATGACTTTTTTTTAAAAACCAATTCTAACCTCTCAAATTCTCAATTCCCTGCCATCGTTCTCTCACTAAATGTTCTGGTTTTTATGGCCTAAGACTTCATTCAAAGTTAATTGGTAGTTAGAAAACTCCTGTGGTTGATGTTGCAACAGATTTCAATGAGTCATTTGAAATTCTTCACAGATTTTGGACTTTATATTTTTATTGCTTGATAAATGTTGCAGAGAGACATTGCTGGCCTTAAATATTAAAGTGACTGTTGCCAGAAGGGAAATGAATTATTTACTTAGGTTAGCTGTGAGTCTGTTCTTAGTAAATTCCATTCTTCCCTTTAATCCATTTTATATCCTGCAGTAATCTTTCATGCATTTATTTTTCAACTGAGCAATATATGCTTCAAAAATAAGGCAATGTAAGAACCACACCCCTGACACTGAAGACTTATCATTCATATCATAAATGGTTTGTGGAATAAAATGTTCATAACAATATATGGTGAGGTTATTTGTATTTACAAAGCTTTTCCTTATCAGATATTTTCCCATTCACTGAACTTCTGATTAGTTACTTTTGTCTGGCCACAAGTTGCTCTTTCTCTATCCATCCCTTAAATATTGGTGTTTCTCTGGATTCAGTCCTTAGACCTCTTTTCCTCCCATCTTTCCCATCAAACTCATTCATTGAGCTCATTTAATTACTATCTATTACAAGCAGGACCAGTTTCATGGTCAAGTGACCAGGTTTTTTTTTTTTTTTTTTTTTTTTTTTTACACATGATCTCATTTAATTTTCTCCAATAACTGTGCAAGAAAAAAAAATGATTAGCCTACTTTACGGATAAGCAAACTGAGTCTCATTAAAGAAACTGTATGAGATTGCATTCTAATAAGTGGTTGAGGCAGGGGATAAACCCACATGGATCTGAAGCTAAAGATCTAATTGGTTCATACTCAGGGAGTGGTGAAGCAGGAATGCAGAAGTCCCACAGACACAAGAGCTCATTCACTAGCATTTGGTAATTATCTCTTCCTACCACCTGGAAGGCACCTCCTTAAAGAGAAACCATACCACTGGCAGAGGGAGGGGGTTGCCTTCTGCAATGACTTGGAACAGAAAGCTCAGTCCTGTCCCTGGGGTGGACTGGATGCTGAGTGGAAGGGATGCTCTTTTACTCAATAGTGAAACAGTGTGAGGATGCTGCTAGAAAACAACCTCTGATGAATCCTCTGAGTTTCCCAGGCAGGGAAAACCCACTCCATGCTACTCATATGTGCATAACAGAGATGTAAGTGACCAGGTTTTAATGGGGCTTTTACTGGCTCTGAATTTTTTTTTTATAGCATTATCTTTAAATTTTTGTTTTCTAAGTGAAGTCCAATGGGACAATGGAGCATGCCTCAGGTCATGTGCAGTTCTGCCTCCTGCCGCCTGTCCACCTCCCTGGGAGGTTTCTTAGTCACCCACTCCCCCATTCTCTAGCACCCCATTGACCTCCTCTTCTTCCTCGCCCCACCCAGGACCACTGTCGCATGCCACCCTCCGTGGGGGGCTGGGCACAAGCACAATGAAAGTCAGGGTCAAGTGTGCGCACCCACAGTGTCTTGGAGCAAGGCACGGTCACAGTTCTCCCTGCCCTGGACTGGCAGTGCCATAGTGTGTTCAGTGGGAGTTGTCTTGGTGGAGATGAGCCTCCTGCCCATTCCCTATGCAAGCACATCCTGGTATGGGAGTTGTAATGCCTTAGGGGGTTTGCCATGTATCACGGGTTGAGGTAGCAGGATCCATGGAGAGAAAAGATACCTGGCTCAACTTCCCATACCTAAGAGCATGACTTTCCAACCCAGATTAACCCAAGACCAAAGAACACATGTGGCATGGAGTTACTTATGAGTTTAATTAGGGACTTACAAAACAGGAGACTATTCTTGGCAGCATGTCAGGAAAGTGAAGTCAGCATTCCATGCAGAGAGACAGGAGTGCCAGATGGGAAGGAAGGGGATTATAAAGGTTTGGGACAATGGAGTTTCAGCAGGATCTTGCAAGATTTGGCTACAACAGGCTCTTGAGAGATTTGGTTACAACAAAGTTTCATGAGATTTGGTTATTAGCAGTGATAGGGGAGTTAATGTCTTTCCTGGTCATGTAGGCAGCTGTGTGCAACTCATAATGGAGGAGGAGGCAGGGCCCTGGGCCTTGGGTCCCCACAATCCACTCCCATGCAGAGACTACATTGACCATAGGACAGGCATGGCAGGATAACAGACAACAGAACACTAGGAGTCCCCATACACAGAGAAAACAAATCCACAAAGAGATGCTATGACAATTGATAAAATCTGTAATTACTCAGTCTTATTTCCCAATGCATTGAATTCTGCCAGGCCAGCAGAGTGTTCCACACAATCCAATTTGCAAGGGTTACAGTCCAAGTGAAAATAAAGGTGTTCATGGGGAACAATAAGGGGTAATTCCTGCTGATCTAACAACATACAAGCTAAGTTTCCATTATTGGACTTCTTCAATTGGAGTTCCTGGGGAAGGGGTGCTGTGAGAGAGTTTTAGATCTGGAGTTAAATCTACTTAACAGCTTAGGCATAATAAATGCTCACAAATCATGCATACAGTCCCTCAATGTATGGGGGGTCCTGGGTTGGTTATATATACAACTTTTTGGCATTATGTGTATAAACTGTGCTTTAATGCTTAGACCTTAGGTGACCCCAATACCCCATGGGCTTAAGATTCCCAACCAGTGTGGCTATACTGGCCAGGACCACAGCCAATGAGAACTATTTTCCCCAATTTCTAATGCTTGCGGCTCAGGCAAAAGAAAATTAGTTTCATTACCTCATTGTGGTTGTAACATTGCAGTCCCTTTACCTGAATTCACAGTGCTTGTGTGGGTCCCACAGTTACCAATTCAATGGGAGCAGGAGTAGCTGCTAGAGGTCCTGGATTGAAGCTGGTGAGGGTTGGAAATAACTGATGGGCCCACTACTACAGGGATTGTTTGTTATCTTTTAGCTGCTCTTTCAAAGGCCTGTTCATTCTTTCAGTTAACCCCACTGCTGTGGGGTTGTATGGCAAATGAAATGTCCATAAGACATCATGTTCAGTAGCCTAGACTTGGGTTAATTATCTGGTAAAGAGGGTCCCTCTGTCACTGTCCATATGGGGACTCCAAAGAAAGCACTTAATTTCTCTAAGCTACGTATTGGAGCCCTCTGGTTAGCTTTTCCTGCTGGGAAGGCCCCAAACAACCCAGTAGCCATGTCTATAGCTGTAAAGGCATGTTTTGCACCCTTAGATAAGGGAATGGGCCAAATGTAGTCTACCTGTCATCTGGTGACCAGGATCTGCTCATGGCTGATGTGACCAAGTTGGTGAGGAAGCTTTCTTGGTCTTTGCAGTGAGCAGGAGGGGCAGGCATCCACATTTTCAGCTGTTGCCTCGGATGGGCAACTGAAATTGCTGTGCAAGCCTCCACAGAGTCTGGTATCCTTGGTATCCTGTTTTCCTATGTAGCCCATTCAGCAGTCTCCAGGCTACTGGTGTTGGCTCCAGGCTACGAGCTTTTGCTAAAGCATCTGCTTCAACATTGCCAAGTAAAAAGTCAGTGTTATGGGCAGAAACATAAAACACAGTTACCTTGCACTTATGGCAGGCAGTCCGTATGTTTTCCCACATTTCTTTTCCCTATAAAGGGCAGCCCACGATGGTCCATAGCTCTTGCTTCCAGGTGGCCATCCACATTGTTAAGGCCCAGTACACTGCTCAATTTTCAGTACAAATAGTTAGTACATCTCCTGGTTTGTCAACAATGACTATCCATACAGCCTTTAATTCAGCCCATTGGCTGCTTTGCATAGTCCCAGTTTCCCACCATATAGTGTCCATACTAGGTTGCATGGCTACTGCCAGTCAGGTGGCAGGCTGCCCAAGTGCTGATCCATCAGTATACCAGATAGACTCAGGTATACTGCCACATCTGTCAATGGTGGGCAGAGAAACAGCCACCTTGGAAGCATCATCAGGGAGGGGCAAATGTTCTACATAAGAAGCTAGTTCTAAGATATCGTGCATATCTGCACTTAAAGGGCTGTTGTTGAAAATGCTGCACTGTAGCAAATAAGCTTTCCATTTCATTAATGTGCTCAATTGCACACTGCCAGAGTGAGGCTTAATGGCAGTGTCCCATATTCACCCCTGTATGGGGATGGCTATCCTTAATTCTACAGGGCATTTCTGAGTTAGTCCTTTAACTTGAGGTAACGCATTATAGGCAGCACACAGTTGCTTTTCTAAGTGACTGTATCGCAGTTTGGCTCCCTTCCATAGCTGAGATCAGAAAGCAAATGGGAACTTGCTTTATCTATTGCCTTTGCCACAAGCCCAACCCAAAGCCAAAGTCAGTACTGACCAAATCTAATTTGCAAGGCAAATCTGGGTCCAACCCCCCATAAAGCCTGAGCCTGTGCAATAGCTCATCTGGTTTTTTTCAAAAGCAGCCTGCTGTGGAACATCCCATTCCCATGTTTTTCCTTTCCCAACTTGGACATACAAAGGTTTTTGAATCTGCCCAAATGGGGTATCAACAGTCTCTAGTAACCCTACAAACCAAGGAAAGCCATGAGCTGTTTACGAGTATGTGGAGTGGGGTAATTTTGCACTTTATCAACAACAGAAGAGGGGATAGTCTTAATGGCAGTTCCCAATTCTGCCAGAGAGTTACTTTTCAACATATCATCAGTATAATGAAAGAGAGTGACCTCTGCAGGAGGTTTCCATATTTTAAGATCTTGAGATACCAAACCATGGCAAATAGTGGGATAATGAAGATATCCTTGTGGTAGCACGGCAAATATCCACCATTGTCCCCATCCCACATGAAGATGAATGCAGGCTGGCTGGAGGAATCTAAAGAAATACTAAAAAAGGTATTAGCAAAGTCTAACACAAAATGAAACTGGCCAAACCGAGCACTTATGTCCTGCAACAAAGTAGCTATGTTTGGTACAGCTGCAAACAAAGGAGGAGTTACTTTGTTAAGTTCCCTATAATCAATAGTCATCTGCCAGGCACCCTTAGGCTTTTTCACTAGTCAGACTGGACTATTAAATGAACTGTGAGTGGGGATTATAATGCCCACCTTTTCCAATACCTTAATGGTGACAGTGATTTTTTGATAGTCCCCTGGTAACTTATATTGACACACTACCACTGTGCATCTGGGGGAGGGTACCTTTACTGGTGCCCACTTAGCATGTCCTCTTTGTATGGTTTTGACCACCCAGCACCAGAGATGGAATTCACCTACAGTAGTTTGCACAGTGCTATTCTGACTTTTGCCAGCTGATAATTGTTGTGTTGCTTTAGTCCATTTTCCATATACTAGGGTTCATTCTGCTCCTGTATTCACCAGTGCCAAAACTCTGTCGGGGGGGGGTGCAAAAAATAGTTAATTCAATATGCCATCTCCAATTCCCAGTGTCCCCATATATAGCTCTTATTTGGGGATCTTGACCCATCCCCTGCATGAGGGGAAAAGGGGCTTGCCATGCCTCCTTGGCAGGGAGAGCGGAGGGCTCTTTATACTGCAGGGGCTGAATTTTTCGGCCAGAGTTTTCATTTCCCCATCCAGTGATCTGTTTCTACATTTGGTGTATCTATGCCTACTCCATGACCTTACTAGAACAGGATTCAGCTGTCTATCAATATCTTCAGTTTTAGTGCCAGCATCTACTAAGTCAGCCCACGTCTGTGCAACACACAGTTTGGACCATCATGTCTCTTTGGAGCATGGCCTGTAGCCCTGACTCCAGCTCCTATTTGCTTTAGGCATTCAGATTCTTCCAGATCTGCTACTACTTGGGCAGCCCTGTAAACAGGTTGCCCCATCAATGTGCTAAGAATGGGCACCAGTGTTCCATACCATTTGTTTGTGAGATTGTGTTTTTTATGTCCATGGTGAAAGTTTTGTTATCTGGTCCCACAAAGTTAGCAGCATAAACTGCATGTTTCAAAATCTGTATTTCCAGCCCAGATATCTCTTCTGTGTTGCAGATAGTGTTCCAGTTTGTTAATGCTGCCCTTTTGCAAAATACCAGAAATGGATTGGCTTTTATAAAGGGGCTTTATTTGGTTACACAGTTGCCGTCTTAAGGCCATAAAGTGTCCAAGGCAATGCATCAATAATTGGGTACCTTCACTGGAGGATGGCCAATGGCATCCAGAAAACCTCTGTTAGCTGGAAAGGCACGTGGCTGGCATCTGCTCCAAGTTCTGGTTTCAAAATGGCTTTCTCCCAGGACATTCCTCTCTAGGCTGCAGCTCCTCTTCAAAATGTCACTCTTAGTTGCTCTTGGGGTGTTTGTCCTTTCTTAGCTTCTCAGGAGCAAAAGACTGTTTTCAAAGGCCATCTCCAAAATGTCCCTGCAAGCTGCAGCAGCTCTCTCAGCTCCTGTGCTTTCTTCAAAGTGTCCCTCTTGGCTGTAGCAAGCTGGCTCCTTCTGTCTGAGCTTATATAGTGCTCGAGTAAACTAATCAAGGCCCTCGCTGAATGGGCAGGGCCACACTTTCATGGAAATTATCTAATCAGAGTTATTACCTACAGTTGGGTGGGTCGCATCTCCATGGAAACACTCAAAGAATTACAATCTAATCAACAGTAATATGTCTGCCCACACAAGATTGCATCAAAGATAATGGTGTTTTGGGGGACATAATAGATTCAAACTGGCACAGAAGGCATATCTACATCTCTACTTGGCTATCCCTAAGACATTTCAAATTCAGGAGGTCCAAAACTAAATGCATAATCTCTGCTCCAAACCTGTTTCTCTAATTCAGGGAAAGACACAGTTAGTTACATAAGCCAATAACTTGAGAATCATTTTTAACTCTTTCCTCTCCTATTGCCCATTTCTAATCAATCGCTAAATACTATTGCATCTACCTCCTGAACATCTCAAACACGTCCTGTATTAGTTGTCTACTGCTGCATACAGTGACATTTTAGCAAAGACCTGAAGGAAATAAGAGATTAAGACATGCAAATGTCTGAGTGAATGGATTTTCAGGCCAGAGTAAAAGCACCTGCAAAAGTCCCAAGGAGGACCAGCAAGAGGCCATGGTGACTGTGGGATAGCAAATTACCCCAAAACTTAGCAGTTTAGAACTGCAATAGACATTTATTATCTCACACAGTTTCTCTAGGTCAAGAATTTGGGGGCAGCTTAGTCAAAGTGTTCTGTCTAGGGGTTCTTTCATGAAATTGTAGTCAAGATGCCGACCAAGGCTACAGTCATTTGAAGGACTGACTTAGGTTGGGGATCAACTTCTAATGGTAGTTCCCTCTCATGGTTTTAGCAGGGGTCTCAGTTTCTTCCTGTGAAGCCCTCTCTGCAGGCTGCTTGAGTGTCCTCATGACATGACATTGGCTTCTCCCTGAACAGGCAATCGAAGGGAGTGGACAAGGGGAAGCTGCATGTCTTCTATGACCAAGCCTTGGAAGACACACATGGTCATTTCCTCTACTGGTTACACAGGTCAGCTCTATTCACTGCAGAGGGGCCTTTATGAGGGCATGAACAGCAGAAGGCAGGGATCACTGGGAGCCATTTTGGAAGCTGGCAGTCTCATATCTCCACCATCACTCTTCTTATGCATACCACCATCATTCTTCAACCGTTCAGTAATTCATCCAACAAATATTTACTGAGAACTAATTATTTGGCAGTCACTTTTCTGGGTGTTGGAAATGAAATAGTAGGGTTGAGGTGTGTGGGGAGTGTCCCTGACTTCATGACCTTCCTTTCTAGTGGACAGAGCCAAATAAAGAAACATCTATTGGGCAACATAAGTATGAGTGAGAAAAATGAAGCAGGGCAACAGGAATATAGAATGATGGTTGGAGCAGGATGTTATTAGGTGGTCAGATAAGGTGACATTTTAGCTGGAAGTGATGACACAAGTCACGTAAGCACCCAAGGGAACAGTTTTAAGAGGAGGGAAATGCAAATGCAAAAGCCCTGAGGAGGAACCTGTTAGGTTTGGAGCTGTTCAAAATCCACACAGTGCAGCGAGTCAAAGTTTAAGTACAAAGTTTAAGATTTATTAGAGGAAGAAAGCAGGTGGGAGCCAGCAGAAAAGAAGAAAAAAGATAATGGCTCCCGCTCTCTGGGAGCAGCATTTTTTAATGAAAAAAGGAACCCACGTTGGGTAGGGTGTCTGCTGTGATGTTCTGTGCCTCGATTGGGTAAGTGCCTATCTAGTTAGGAAAGCAGCTGCATTATGTAGCTAGGGAGAGCAGGCCTTGTTGGTTGTTCTCTTATGGACATATCTGACCTTGCCTTACTCGCCTTCAAGGCACTAATGTGGCTGGAACGGCCTTGAACAGCTTTGAACAGCTTCATTCTTTAGTTCATGGGACACCTGTTTTCTTGTGAGATAAGCTGTGGGGCCCTTGAGTTAGAAACTCCTTCTACATGTTAGTTGCTTCATCTGGGATCTAACATTCCTGTTTTTTGCTTTTAATAAAAATTGGCACAAGTCTGGGCTGCATTAGGTTTAAGGCTTTAACTTAGCTTAAGGCAACTTTTTGCAGGGGCTGGGGCGTCGTTTTTCTCTTTGACTGCTTCTGGCTGGGCAGGGTCGTAGTTGGGGGTAGTTGCCTTGAACTAAGCTTTAGCATTATTAAATTGATGTTTGGATATCTTCTGCTGGAACCGGCTGGTAGCAAGGCCCTTCTTGCGGCAGGAGCAGACCTTCAAATCTTTGTTGTAGTAGGAGCTTGTTTTCAGAATTTTGCTGGTAAGTTATGGCTGCTATTGACCTATTGATAAATTTAATTAGACATTGTAAGAGGCAAGGAGCAAAAAGAAAAATTAATATAAGGATAATTAATGGCCCAATAAGGGGGAGTAGAATAGCTCATACAGGCATGCAGAAGAATGAAAGAAAATCTGATAGAAAGTTTTTTAACTAGGTATAAGAGAGAAAGCTGTTTGGTTAGCATTTTCTTGTTATTTTTAGTTTTTTTCTTATTTAGCCTTGCTTTTTAAGGTTTTGATTACGAGACTATATGGTTACATCCCTCATATTTTACCATTGGCACTGCTGGGAAAGTTCTTGGGAGTAGAGAATAAGTTTTTGTTGTTGAGATTAGAGCAACAGCAAGTTATGTTAACAAGGGCCTTTTATGGTTAGAATAACTGGTTAGAATAATATAGCTGCTTGAGTGAAGTAATTTTAATAAACAGTTTTTTTCTTTTTCTCTATTGGCTATTGAGGACTATATTAGCCATTTTTAGCTAAAGAATTATATTGAATATTTTGTATTTATTTAGCTTTTAAATTTAGCTTTTTTATAAGACATTTTCTCTATTTTTAAGAAATGGCATCTTGTGAGCATCTCTTATAAAAGAGAAAGTGGGTGGAGGTTTTTTTTTCCTTGTAACTGCTTTTCCTGAGCAAGGGTGAAGAAGTTTTTATATTAATTTGGAAGATGTTTTGGACATAAACTCACAGATACAATATAGGCAATAATAAGATAAGCAAATGACAAGCAAAATAAAAATTATGGTAATAAGGGCTATTTTCTATTTTATGGTGAATTTATTAACCGCTTAAAATTGTATTTAGTTTATTATAATTTTAACATTATTATTTTGCATATGATTTAATATTGAAGAGACATTATTATATTTATTTGGTATATATGTATAGTACTTAATGCTAATGAATGCTTAAGTTTTTCCTGAGCCGCACTGGGTGTTAAGTTTACGGTACCATACATGCTGTCCCCTCTTAGGAGCAGGCTTTAGTGTTAATTATTAATTGTTTTTAGGTTTTAACCACATGACACTGGCAATTACAGCTTTGGGAGGTATCTTCTTTGTACAGTTGTAGCACAGCATCGTTGGTCTTCTGGGAAACAGGATGGTGGGCTTTAGGGTTCCATTGGGCTGTTTCATAGTGCCCTCTCACACTATGCAGCAGAGTCAGTCTGGAGGCAGTGTTCCCTGAAAAGCCAAAGTGAGTTTTTTGTGGTAGGCAGAGGCAAAGGTGTCTGTAGTAAAAGGTGTTTGCAGTAACAGCATGTGTCCATTTACTTCTGGAGCACGTCCGTGTGATGTGGTTGACACCCTTATAGCTTTAGGGACCATAGAAATGGGTCTTACCAATAACTCTGTTGGGGAGAGAGCATGCAGGCATAGTACTAGGGGCTTGGTTTAAACATGCAAGCACTTTAATTAAAATAGAGGTCTAGTTTTTCTTCACATTTTTACTAGGGTTGTGTTAGACAAGGGGTAGAACATAATTTATATACTTGCCTTGCTTCTTTTTAAAAAGTTTTTCTTTGTTATAGTTGAAGATGAAGCTTTGACTTGTAGCTGACTGCAAGTGCTTTTAGAGAAGGATTAGAGTAAAACAATGTAATTTACAAGGACATTTGGCTTTTTTCTGTGACAGATAACACTTTAAAATAACTGAAATTATAATTAGCATTACTATATTGTTGTTTGATGCTTTGCATATCAGTAACCACAAGAAGTTAGAAGTTTTTAATTCTTATAACATTGTCTAAACATTTCTTGTGCAACTTATAACATATTATATGAATTTAATTATTTTTTAATAGTTTATAATTTTTTTTTCCCAAGGTGAAAGAACAAATTCTTTGTAACTGTTGGGAATAAAAAGATATTCTTTAAGGTTTGACCTTGAGAAAGTAAAATGTTAAAAGTTATTAGGTTTGAAGCAGTATTTATTTATTTGTTTGTTTTTAATTAAAGTTAAGGAAAAGACTTAGCTCTTTTAAAAGTGAGAAGACAATATTTTTAAACAACCAAGGACATGATAGAGTTAACATAGAGTGCAATAAATTATTTTGATAGAACAGACTTTTTGCCTTTTACATTGATTATTTAGGACATTTTATAATATTTTACTAAAAAAAGATAATACAGGTTTAAACTTGTTAGAATATTGCTAAATAATTAAAACATTTTAGTTAATGCACCTTGAAATAGTAATAAACAATTTTTGGCAAGCATTAATGGAATGTATAGGTGTTACATCGTTTCTCTTAAAAAAATACACAAATTTTGTATAACAATTATTAAATTAGAGTATTTGAGAGGGTTTTGCTATTTGCCATTTTATGGCTGCTTTTTATGCCCACCTTTTTATGTGCTTTAAGGTAGCTTCCTTGGTAGGTTTCGGACATATTAGGAGGATATGGGTTAAAGCTTTTGCTTTGTGATTACAAGAAGTATTTTTTTTTTAAATTTAATTACTTGGCAAAGTATTCTTTTGTTATTATTATATATATATTTTATTGTAGTGTGCTAGTTTAATACTGTTAAATATTTGAGGTTTGATGACAAGTTGAGGTGAAGATATTAAGTTTTCTTTATATATTCCAGGTTTATTATAGTGATTACTAAGTAATTGATGGATATATTTATTTGAGGCATGGATAGCTTAGAAAAAAATAATATTTTTATACATTTAAAAAGTTTTATTTAATATAAAATGAGTAAACATAGTTTTATTCATTGGCTAAACAAGATTTATTTGTGTTAGTGTTACAGGTTTGTTTGTTACACTTTAAACCTACGGTTTTTATTAGAAAAGGCCTGAGCCTTATCAAGTCATCATTTAGCTGGTTTGGGCTTCATTAAGTAACCTCCCATTCTAATAAGAGTATAGGGACAGACAATAATTTAAAAGTAAAGAGTGGTTAACACAAGAATTTAAATAAACAATCAAGGACATAATAATGTTAACATAAAGTGCAAGAAGTTATTTTGATAAAAGACACTTTTTGCATCCTATATTGATTACTTAGAAAAACACTTCTACAACCTTTTATTAAGAAATAACATCTCAATAATTTAAGGAAACTTCTGTTATTTTTTTTAATAAAAACAGCAGGAGAACTTAACGTGAGGAGCTTGCAGTACAGTGAGGAATGTTTTATATTGTATGAATTTTTAGGCACATACCCACAACACTGAATATTAATTACTTCTTTGGGTGGTGGCCAAAATACACAACACTATTTTGTTTTATAAAACCACTTTTTGCTTTAAGTTGTGAGGCTCTATTTTTAAGCAATGTAATTACTAGTTTTTACCATTTTTTAACTTTGACCACAGAAATAATTGTTTTTTGCAAACTTTTTACAGCTTTCTGTATCTATCTTTTTACCTTGGCTACAGAAATAAATTTTCTACTCTACAAACTTTTTGTATCTATCCAGGCTTTACCCACATTCCTAAACAATGAGTCATTTAGGACAAAGACACTTTTCTTTTCCTCTTAATTAGAAAAACATTCTTTATATTTTTTATACAACATGTTATTACCACCAAAATTAAACTTGTTAGAATGATGCTAAATATTTTTAAACATTTTAGTTAGTGCATTTTGAAACAGTAATAAACAATCTTTTGGCTTTTTTGAAAATATTTATGGCTTGTAACTGTTTAGCTTTTGCTGAAGTACAAACTTTTAATACAGGACTTGGAGGATATGAATCATTTGTCCTAGTTATTAAGACTTTTTACTTTTTATTATTTGGAAATTGTATTTTAGTGTTTTAGGGTGAAATTTTGTTAAATATGCTTTTATATTAGAAGGAATAACTGTTTTTTTACCATCATAACACAGATCATTAGTTGGCATATGAGAATAACAAGACTTTTTAGCTGTTTGATCTTTACAGATCAGATTTTTCAGTAGAGATATTATTTTATGACACTGGTTTGACAATTTGCACTTTTGCTGTTTTTTAAATTGTATTAGTTACTTTTGATGTCTTTCTAGCAATTTTAGGTTTTTGCAAGGACCCTTTTGACTAGGTCTTTAGACTTTTTAATTTTAAAAACTGATAGGCTAGCACATTTACATTATTTTTTTTTATTTAATTGTTTTGGAAGTTTTGACATTAAAGCAGAGGTGGAAGTCCACATATTTTTTTAAACTGTAACTTTTAATTTACAGATTTCTTTGTCTTTCTTGAGACAGTTTGCTGTAGCTAGCCATACCACACATAAAGGCTAGCTGGCTGCAGCTATAGCTTATTAACAATTTTAATGATACTTTGTAAATTTAGACTAATTATTAAGAATAGTTTTTAAGAAAGATATAGCTGGCATGTTTTAAGAGTTTCCCACAGCTGAGCAATAGCAAAAGAAATTATAAAGACAAAATATAGGAGTAGGAGCTGTTTAAATGTAACTGGTTTTTCACACAAATGCAAATTGTGCAAACTGCACAAAACTTAAAAGGAGAACTACAAATTTGGGGTTACATTTAGTGGGGCTTAAATCCACTGAGTTTGCAAGCATGACTTTTGGATTAACTTAATTAGCCTTAGTACACAGTAGACTAATTGAAGCAAAAGAAAGTAAAGTGAAGACAATAAACAAAAAATTACACACTTACCCAGCACAGGGAAAGTCCTAATTGCCACACTACCTTAACTCAGATGCATTTGGTGTCTGTCTGCGGTGGGCACTTCCACCTGTACTTCCGAGTTCCGAGTTCCGGTACTCTAGGAAAAATTTCTGGACAGCTGAGGGGAGCTTTACAGCCCATGAGACATGGATTAGGGCATCTGAAAACATGGTTTTAAATAGTTAGGCTTACCTGATGTTGCATTAAATAGAGAAATGGTTTTATTTGTTTGTTTGTTTGTTTTTTGTTAGGGGAGAGGGAAACTTCTAAGTAAGTGACTTGTGGCTTAGAAAATTGTTTTTAACTTTTGGAAACTTTATAGTCTTTCTGTTGGAGGTAGTTAAGGAGAGTGACTATTTTTGCGGTAAGGTTTTAGGGGAGCTGCATAGGAGGAGGTTATTTACATATTGAAGCAGCTTACTGGGATGTAAATTTAGTGTTTGTAAATCAGAGGTTAAACATTGTTAGGGATGGGGGTAGGGTTGGGAAAGGAAGGGGTTAATAGTAAACCAGCAGGAGTCAGTAACTTGAGGAGTTTTTGCCTTATTCATTTATCTTCTGGTTACACCAGGCACACGTTCCAGGCTTGCGTTGTACCCCCCTGCCCGGGAGAGGAGGGCTGAGTGGGAGATGGGGGGAGAGGTGTGCGGATGGCGAACAGACTGCGCGCAGGCAGGGTGAGGTGAGGAGGGGGCCGCGACAGGACGAGAAGGGAGGGGAAGGGGTTAAGGACAAGAAGAGGGGAGCAGAAGGGGTTAAGGGTGAGGGAAGAGGAGTGGAAGGGGTTGGAGAGGAATTGGGAGGGGAGTATAGTTATGAGGGGGATGGTTTGCAGGGTTAAAGAAGCCGAAGCCGTTTAAAGGCTTTTCAGGGTTAACTTTTGTAGAAAGGAAAACGAAGACTTAGAAGGCTTTTTTTTTGTGAAGGAGGAGGATTTGGTAGGGGGCAACACAGTGGCATAAAGACAGCCAGGACGGAACAGTTTAAGATTAGGAGCTACAGACCACTTGTCGTTGTGCCAAATAAAATTATTAAGTTCAGTGAGAATTTGCCAATCAAAAGTGCCATTTTCTGGCCAACAATTTTGTTGTTCTAAAGGATACTGCGGCCAAATTGTATTATAAAAGTGGATGAGTTTTTTCACTTTTATTTCCCCTTTTAATTGAAGTTTACTAAGATTGCAGATTAAACATCTGAGGGGAGTAGATTTAGGAGGAAATTCAGTTTTGGAGCCACTGAAAAGTGACTGTATATTACCCGTGATTATTTAAGAAATCTGAAAGGCTTGAGGTTTGTTAGGGAACTTTGCTTGTCAGAGGCTTACGGAGATTGCCCATGGGAGACTCACAGCCCCCTCCACTCCTTTAGAGGCTTATGGTCTCCCTGAATGCAACTGACAAGAATTGGGGCTATGCTCGTCAGAGGCTTACAGAGATCGCCTGTGGGAGACTCACGCCACCCCCCCACCCCGCTCCTTTAGAGGCTTACGGTTTCCCTGTAGGGAATTTTGCTCATCAGAGGCTTATGGAGATCCCCCATGAGACTCCCACAGTCCTCCTGCTCCTTTAGAGGCTTACAGAGGCCACCCAAAATGTTGCTCAAGTGAAACTAATGGCCCAGATCCACAAGACCACCGCAACAACAAAGCAGGCATCCCCAGTTTGTCATTGAGGGTCAGGAAATGCATGCAGTCTTTCGCCCAAGGCGTCCCCCAGGTTACTTTGACTGCTGCAATGGGGAAAGACGTTCCCGGAGCATCGGAGAGTTTTGACTGAGTACTCAGGTTTTCCTAGGCTTACGAAGCTGGGCGTCGCGTTAAAGCGAGCTGAGGCACCACACAGAGGGGGCGGGGGTGTCCCCGGGACACCAAACAAAACTCTTGAGGGGGGATCTGGGCAGAAAGATGTTACTTACCTACCCAGGGCCGAATTAGTTGTAGATATTTGCGAGCTGTGTGGGTGAGCTGGCACTGCGTCAAGGCGGTCTGAGTTGATGAACTCAAGGCACTGAATGCATGGAAACCCGAATGGCTGTGTAGTTCAGGGAACGGAGTTGACTGGGAGGCTGCCCCATTGCCCTGAGGGGCCAGAAAACTTAAATTCCAGTCAAACCTCCATCCCGGGTTTCAGCACAATATGTTAGGTTCGGAGCCGTTCAAGAATCCACACAATGCAGCAAGTCAAAGTTTAAGTAAAAAGTTTAAGATTAGAGGAAGAAAGCAGGTGAGAGCCAGCAGAAAAGAAGAAAAAAGATAATGGCTCCTGCTCTCTATCTGAGAGCAGCATTTTTTAATGAAAAAGGAACCCACGTTGGGTAGGGTGTCTGCTGTGATGTTCTGTGCCTCGATTGGGTAAGTGCCTATCTAGTTTTGGGCTGATTGGTTGGTAGGATTCTGAGACAATATTGTTTTTAGGAAAGCAGCTGCATTATGTAGCTAGGGAGAGCAGGCCTTGTTGGTTGTTCTCTTATGGACATATCTGACCTTGCCTTACTCGCCTTCGTGGTGCTACTGTGGCTGGAACGGCCTTGAACAGCTTTGAACAGCTTCATTCTTTAGTTCATGGGGCACCTGTTTTCTTGTCAGATAAGCTGTGGGGCCCCTGAGTTAGAAACTCCTTCTACATGTTAGTTTCTTCTTCTGGGATCTAACAGAACCATGCTTAGTGTCCTTGAGGAAAGCAAAGAGGCCATGGTACCTGGGGCATAGTGATGGAGGAGGAGAGTGGTGGGACGTGTGCTGGAGAGTGGTAGGAGAGAAGTGCTGAAAATCCCTTGGGGCTGAGTGTGCCAACAAAAGGACTGTGGCTTTCAGTCTGAATAATACAGAAAGCCATTGAAACCTTTGAATAGATGGCTGGCATGGTTTAATGTATTTTAAAAGGATATTTCTGGATGCTATATGGAAAATGGACTGTATAAGAGCAAGTGTGGAAGCTGGGAGATGAGTTCTACAATGCAGACAAGAGGTGATGGTCTTGAACCAAGGTGGGAGTGGTGGATGTTTACTATAGATATGTTTTGAGGTAAGGGGGAGTGGGGTGAGGTCAGGATGCAGGAGTTTAGTTTTGTATCCTTAAGTTCAAATGTGATATCAGACATCCACGTGGAGATGTCCTGAGTCTGGAGTTTGGAGAAGTCTGCACCACAGATATAAACATAGAACTGAATGAGATCACTTGGGAAATGAGTTTAGAGAAAGAGATGAGGTCCAAGGATTAATCCCTGGGACACACCACTCTAACAAGTACATTAGGAAAATGAGGAATAACCAGTGAAAGAGACTGCAAGAGTGGCCAGTGAGGAATGAGAGACAGCAGGGGAACATGAGATGATAGAAGTCACGTTAGAAGTTTTTCAAAAGAGGAAATGATCTCCTGTGTCAAATGCCTCTGACAGGGTGGCCTGTAAAGACTTTAATTTTCCTGTAAGCTAGAATAGTTTTCTCTAGGAAAGAAGAGAATCTAGAATTGGCCATTACATTCAGCAGTCTGGAGGTCATTGGTGTCCTTGGCAGTTTCAGCGGAGTGCTGGGGGTCAAATGCCTGCATGGGTTCACAGAATAAGGGAAGAGGAAGTCATAACAATGATTATAGTCAACTCTTTTGAGGAGACTTGAAAGTCCTTCAGACAAAATGAACTCTAGACTTAAATCTGTTTTTGTTTCCTAGGCTGTTCAAGCAAACACCATAAAATGGTTTGGCTTAAATAATGGGAATTTATTCATTTGTGGTTTTGAGGCTGGGAAAACATCCAAATCAAGGAATCATCAAGGTGATGTCTAACCCTCCCCCCCACTCCCACCCCCACCCCCCAAGATTATGGTGTTCTGGGGCTGGCTGCTGGTGACTCTGATTCCTCTGTCATGTGCAAGGCACATGACAGTGTCTCCTGGTCTCTTCCTTCTCTTTGGGCTCCATTTCAGCTTCTTGCTTCCTGTGGCTTTCTCTTTCTGGCTGAATTTCACTCTTTTATAAAGGACTCCAGTAATAGGACAAAGACCCATCCTGAATGAGGTGGGGCATACCTCCACTGAAGTAACCTCATCAAAAGTCCTACTTACAGGGGGTTCACACCCACTGGAATGGATTAAATTTAAATTTAAGAACATGTTTTTCTGGGGAACATACAGCTTTAAACCACCACAATCTCCATCTCCACTTGGATTCTAATAGGCAGCTAAAATTTAACATACCCAACATTGAATTTCTGATCTTGTTCCCAAAACCTGGTGTACCTACAATTTTCAAATAATCAAAAATCTGTCCTTCTGATTGCTCAGTCCAAAACCCTGGAGAAGTCATGTTTGACTGCTGTCTTTCTCATATATCCCATAGTCACTCTATCAGAAAATCCTTTTAAGTCCATTCAGGAGTATATATAGTATTCCAAAAAGAATTGAAAGCAGGGCCTCAGACAGGTATCTTTACACCAATGTTCATAGCAGCTTTGTTCATAATAGCCAAAAAGTAGAAGCAACCCAGGTGTCCATCAACAGATGAATGGATAAACAAAATGTGATGTAAATAGACAATGGAATACTATTCAGCTGTAAAGAGGAATGCAGTACTGATATTCGATAACATGGATGAAACTTGAAGACATTATGTTGAGTGAATAAGCCAGACACGAAAAGGACAAATATTATATGATCTCACTTATATGAAATAACTGGAATATGAAAATTCATAGAGACAGAAAGTAAAATACAGGGCACCAGGGGCTGGGGTGGGGGTGGGGAGTAGGAAGTTAATGCTTAATGGATACAGAATTTCTGTTTGCGGTACTGGAAAAGTTTTGGTAATGGACGGTGGTGATGGTGGCACAACGTTGTGAACGTAAGCAAAACACCACTGAATTGTATACTTGAGAATGGTTATTAGGGAAGAAAAAATTCATTTATCAGCTTACTAGCTGCCTCCCAAATACGAAGGGCTAGGTTAATTTTCTCCAGTAAAGAGATAAATTCAAACTTGAGGTGATTTTCTAGTTTCCATTGTGATTCATTGCCATTCCCCAAGATCCATGTTTCTTCTGGCCAGAACAATGGGTAAATGAAATGGGAAAGTGGCCTTTGAAGTCGGCATTGATCTTTTTGATTCTGTGATGACCTAGGTTATAAGGAGAAAGGGAGAGGGAGGCTTCCAGTGATGAGAAGGCAAAAATTTGATATTATAATTTTTTTAAAAAAGGAATTTAGGCCTGATTACCTGTAGTCCTGCTTAAAAGCAATGACTGAGACCAGATAATCCTAATTAGGTATTCCTGGGGTTTTGTTTTGTTTTGTTTTGTTGTTGTCGTTGTTCAGTTTTTTGTTTTATTTGTGTGTGTGTGGGGGAGGGGGGTTGTGTTTGTTTTTGTTTTTGTTGTTTGCCAGGGAAAGCTGGCAAACTAACTGCATTTGAACAGTTTGGAATAAAGACTCATCATGCTAGACACCTTCACCACTCTGCCTTGGGGTTGTATTAGGGACGATAACTCTGTGCAAACATCTCTGGTTTGTTTTCATCAGCATCTCTGCTTGAATGTGAAAGGGTGTAGGATCAAGAGGGAAGGCCATGCCCACGTGGTTGACCAGCACATGGAATACCCCTTCCCCATCCACGGCCCTGGCAGAGGAAGTCGCACCCTCCGTGGATGCTCTGCAGGTGGTCAATGCTCAGTTGCAGGCTCAGGCCCTTGTCCTGCAGCTGCTGCAAGCCCGCCAGGTCCTGCAAGGCCTCCCTCACGGTGACCACCACATTCCCCAAGAACTACGGGGTCCTTGCTGGCCCTGGTCACCACAGCCAGGCAACTGCAAGACGGCAGGCAGCAGGCACCAGAGGTCATGAACTTAAAGTGAAACCTGTCAGGATGGTCATGTATTGTTTTTCCAGGCACATTCAGCTACTCAGTTGTATATGTGGATGAGGTAGACAGTTGGACATAAATATGGTTGAGTTTGGGCAGGCCAGTTCAACAGGGGGAAAGATGGCAAGGGAGTTGTAAGTATATGCAAGGGAGTGATTTTAATGAAATATTACAGGGTCAAAGAGGTAAAGAGGACAGTGAGGACATGAGGAGTGAAAAGGTGGTAAGATTAATAAACTGTAGATTCTGATGGGGTGGAATTATTAGAATTGCTGAAGTTATTTCTCATCTGGATTTACTGCTGAATCCTCATTAGTCTTAACTCTTTCCAATCTATTCTCTCTGTTGTGGTGAGAATGATCCACCTGACATGGAATCACTCCTTTCAAACTCTTCAAGGGTTTCCCATTGCACTTTGAGTAGTGGCTAAACCTTTTCATGACTCGATACAGGCCCTATCTGCATCTCCAGCTTCACCCTCAACACTTCTCCAGGTTCTTCGGTACCTCCAGCATCTGCAGTTGTGGAAGCTTCATTCTCTCTCACACCCTCAAGGCTACACATGCTGTCTTTGCTGGGGCCACTTCTCCCCCATCTCAGCTTGTCTATCACTTATCCATCAGGTCTTAACTTAAATTTCACTTCCTCCTGGAAGCCTCCCTGATCTTTCCCAGTCTATATTAAATGCTCCTGATTTATAATTGCAGAGCACCCTGTATTTCCCCATGCTAGCATTTAACATATTTCACTGTTATTGCATATTTAATTGATTAATTATGTTTAATTTTAAAAATTGTTCTGTTGAGGAGAGGGGCCCTGTATGAACAGCTCATCCTCTATATAAAACACCTAAGAGATTTTTTTTTTTTTTAATATTTAAATCCTAACATATAGAAAGTGTTTTTTGAAAGTGATCCTCCTTTCTCATTCTTAAAACTCATCTGATTCCCTCCACACTCAATGGCTACTTCTCCTCGTCTAGGCCACTAGTCCAGTTGTCTATCTCCCTACTTCCCTGAGGTTATTTCATCCAGTCTCATGGTTTTAAAATATCATCTGTATCTTGATGACCTCTACATCTATATCTCTAGCCCTCTAGCCCAAGCATCTTTCTTTCTTTCCCTTTCTTTCCCTTTCTTTCTTTCCTTTCTTTCTTTCCTTCCTTTCCTTTCTTTTCTTTTCTTTTTTATTTTCCTTCCTTCCTTCCTCCCTCCCTTCCTTCTTTCTTCCTCACTCTTTCCCTCTCCCTCTCTTTTAAATTAGCTTTTGTAATATTTTGATAACTATAGTTTTTCCACTATTGTAGTAATATACACACAACATAAAATATCCCATTTTAGCCACTTACAAGCCTACAATTCAGTGGTGTTAATTTCATTCCCAAGTTGTACTACTGTCACTATCGTCCATCAAGAAAACTTTTCAATCACCCCACCCTGGACTTCTAATGAGGGCTCCAGATTCTTATATGCAACTTTTTATTTCCAGTCAAATTCCATTATCCAAGTCTTCCCAATTTAGTGTATAACGTCTATGGCAGATTGTATTTTCTAAAGACAGTTACATCAATATACTTATTTTATTTCCCATACTCAAGTATGGGAAAGTAGATGGGGCTATTGATCAAATACAATTGGTCAGGAGCTGATAATTGTAGATGCTAGGTGACGGACACATGGGGAGGGATCAATATACTATTCTATGGCTATATGTTTTAAATTTTCCAAAATAAAAAGTAAAACAACATCCCTCCAATGGCTTTCTCCTCCTCTTTTTTTCCCTCCACTCCCTTATTTTTTCTTTAAAAATATTCATTGGTCTTCTTCCTTTTCCTTCCCATGAGGTGGCCATTGCTCAAAGAGCCTGAGGAGCTAGAGGTGGCTATGGCTGAGGAAGGCGTGGGGCCAGCACTGCAAGGCTGAGGAAGTAGCAGGTGGGGTTAAAAGATTGCTTACATGCAGGAGGAATGAGCACATAAGTAAATAAATCAATGATAATGGAAGACAAGTTTCTCACATCAGATAAATGAGGTACAAATATGAAAAGGGTTTGGATTGGAATCAGAAATACTGGGGCAAACACAGGGTTTAAAAATTATTTATAGCTAGCCAGCTACACATATAGACATATGTGTGCATATATGTGTGTGTTTGTATGTTATGTGGATATTTTGTCTACATATATTTTATATGTGTATATATATATATGTACTTGCTACCTCAGCCCACTGAGAGGGCCAAGAAGCAAAAACCCCTTGGTAGCTATGACCATACTTAGCACCAAGATCTTGGATTCTAAATACCATTACCATCAAAAGGAAACAGGGCTCCTGGGAGAAATATCTGGTTCCAGGCTGTGGCAGGGAAATCATAAGAAGATCCTGAAACATTGTCTTGGGCCAGAAAGCAAGGAAGAGGTCAAAAAAATGATAGGGACATGTCAAAAGGGCACAGGAGACAGTTTGCAGTAGCTCCCACAGATCAGATTGAAACAATTTGAGCATCCAAAGAAATAATGAAGTAACAGATTATAACTCATTGAATACAATAGGAATCCATGAGTCCACACAGGAATGAATGAATGAATGAATGGGGGAAAGGGAAAATTCTTTCTTACAGTAGAATGCTACTAATAAATGCAACTGATAAATAGCCTCTCCTTTCTCTTCCCTGTTCCCTTAACTTCCAGCTTCTGGCTCCTCCCCATGGCTTTTTCTTTGTAAAGTATCCAGTAACAGGATTAAGACCATTGTGATTCAGTTGGCCACATGTTAACTAAAAATAACATCTTCAAAAGGTTCTATTTACAATAGCTTCACACTATAGCAATGGGATTAAGATTAAGAACATGTTTTTTTCTGGGGTACATAATTCAACCTACCACATCAGCTAAGAAATATAACTGTAATGCATTGTTTTTTTTTTAACCATTAAGTTTTAATCTAGTAATTTATGTAATGTTTAGTGTTCCTAGATAATCATAAATGCAGTATTTTTATATGTTTGAATTACTTCTGAGAATATTCTTTCTACATGTGGATTGTAATTTTTAGTTAAAGAACTTTACTTTGCATCCCTTCTGTAGCATGTTTAGTCTGGCTTGTTTTTACCACCCATTTGGTGCTATCGTATCTCCCCGATCCTCTAAGTAGAAGATTGGCTAAATTTTAAAATATATTTTTCCTAGGTGTGAAAGGAATAAACTACATAGGAATTTCCATGACCTAAATCTGCAACCCTCCACTCTTCTCTCCCTGGGCTGTATCCAACCAGCCCTATCCACCCCTCCCTGACACCCTCTTCCCCATATACACGTCAAAAGAAAACAGAAAAGAGGTTCAGTATTTCTATTAAAGGTATGGACACTCTAGAACATATCATTGGCCTCATGATATTTTTCCCCTCTGTTCATTATGTTGTCAATTTAAACCCCAACTCATTCCCCAAAAGCTCCCCCTCCCCAAGTGTATTCTTGTTCTCTTATTATGTTTCCTTATATGTTCTAATTGAGGCCATTTTTTTTTTCTATCAAGATCAAATCCAAGTCTTAGGAGACAATAAATTCAGATGAGGTGAAGTCATGGTGGTGGTGGAAGAATCTTCTTGTCTCTGTATTTCCCTACCACTGGGGTAGATGTGGGTGGCCCTGATTTCTGTATGGGGTGGGCATCTATGCATAAAAGCAGTTGTGACCACTGAGAATCAAGTTGCATTGAAGGCAGATTCTTCTAGTGGTTCTCACAGAATCTGCAGAGATTCTACAGGTTCTCACAGAAGAGTGTCCACAAGTTTAGACCCAGGATGGTAAACCGTAAGAGTCTCTTTCTTCCCTACATCCAGAGGCAGAAGAGAGAGCAGGCGGGGAACTGACATGCCTTCTAAATGCCCACTGTGAATGGTGTCTGCCTTACTGTTTCAGGCCAGAGAAAGAAAGGACCAAGTGGTAAAAGAAAGGAGCTAAAAAGAAAGAATGAAGACAAAAAATATTAAATCTCCCATAGATATCTCAGACCAAACACAAGATTTATAAAAATAAATGGGAATGCACACACATACACATGTGTGTGTGCTCATGTCCACACAATATATAATAGAAATAAATTTTAGTTTGTTTTATTGGAGGTGAGTAGTTCTTGAGAAAAAATAGAAAGTACAGTCAATGACAGGTTTCCATTTTTCCAAAGTCATCCAGCAGTTCAGAGACACCATGGAAACAGACAGTGTTTCTGAATGTAAACAGAGAAAAGGGGCTGTAATGAGGCCCCTTTTCTCATCTGGAACTTTTCATTCCCACCTGTTTTTTAATACAATTTAATATATAATTTAATATGTTAATAATATTTAATATAATTGTATATTAAGCAAAAGCATCCATCTTAGAACCTGGTCACCCAGTATCTTTATTAATCAGATAGTTGCTAAAAACAATATGCCTTTAAAAACAGTAATGGTTCATAGGTGGACACCCTGGGAAGGAAGATGTGCTGGGCAGACAAATCTTACCCACTTCAAAATATCACCTTGAGTCAGCCCTAACCAAACCATTCATAATCACCTCCTCAGCCACCATAAGCATTGGGAACTAGTTCTACTTATCTCCTTGCTGAAAAGCAGTGACTCATCTGTTATTCTGATATTTATGATGAAAGAGTAAAAGGGCATTTTAAATCAGCTAGATGAAGAACAGGATAGCCCTGCAGTGGCTTTTTCCTTTTTCTCCTCTGTAGTTTATACCAACCAGGACTAAAGGCTGAAGATCTGTTAATCTAGCAATTTAACAAAGAGCCTTTAAAGAAAATTATTTAAACTTCTTTTCCATAAGGATCAAAAGTTCTAGTTATATCATTGGTTGGTGGAAGAAAATGGGACAGGGGCTTTAGAATGGCTTGTATCCTCTAAGAAGCAAGGAATGGGAAGAATCACCACAGCTATAGGGTTGTGTAGGACCTATACAACTTTGTAAAACAGAATATATTCCAACCCACCCCCTCAACTTTCCATTTCTACTTCAAGTCACTTTTCTTCATCTCATTGATTCACAAATGCCTTATTCTTCCCAAAGTCTGCTCTCAGCAAAGAATATTGTAGAGTATTATACCTTGGTTAAACATGGAAAGACCTTAGACCATAGACCCAGTAAGGTCTGGGTTCAAATCTTGACTCTGCTACTTTTTCAACTATGTCCACATGGGCAAGTTGTTTCACTTTTTGTACTTTAGTTTCCTCCCAGATTTGGGGGTAGGGGGTATGATGGAGATGAAAATAGCTAACTCACATTTTATGTTAACGTTCTCCTTCAACAAGTATTTACTTAGCTCTTACTACATCCTGGGCACTGTGCCGGACCTGGGATACAGCGGTGAACAAGACACAGAGCCGGCCCTTAAGGAGCTTATAGTCTGACAAAAACTTTTATCTGAGTACCTAGTACATGTATTTTATGCATTTCTTAAAGACTTTCACATACCTATTTTCAATCAAACCTCCCAACAGTATAATACCACTCAGGATTCCTGACCACTTGCTCACAGCTCCATGCCAAATGGTGTATTGACTGAGAGGTTGTTCTTTCAGTAGATAGCTGAGAGTGCCTACTATGTGCCAGGCACTGATAGGCACTGGAGATTTAGTGGGGAACCTTGTCGGATTTGACTGGACATCATCTGATTTATATGATTATTTCCCGAGTCCATTCAAATGACCCTTGGAGTGTCTTACAGTGGGGTGTCATCTGTGTGGTGCAAGTCATATTTTTCAGCTGCTTAATATTTAGTCTCTGTACTTCCTAGATTCTTTGAAAAGATA
Source organism: Choloepus didactylus (assembly GCF_015220235.1). Taxonomy (NCBI): domain Eukaryota; kingdom Metazoa; phylum Chordata; class Mammalia; order Pilosa; family Megalonychidae; genus Choloepus; species Choloepus didactylus. The sequence continues at coordinate 91,638,802 of NC_051314.1, forward strand.
CATGAAAAACCTGTTCCTTACTGGCTAAAGGGAAGAAAAAAATTTTTGTTGTATACTGCTCATGAGCCAGGCTCTGGTTCTCACATGCGTTTTCTCATTTAGTTTTCACACTAGGGACATGAAGTAGGCATTATCCCCAGTTTGCAGAAGAGGAAATTGCAGTTCAGAGGGGTTAAGCATGAAGGACACTTAATAAGTATATTTGTGAGATTATAATCTGAAATAATGTAATAAAGAGACCAAACATATAGTGCCTAAATTAATTAAAAGTTAATTTGCATCCCTCTTAATAGTCCCAATATAAGCATTCAAGGCTGTCAGAGCAGCTCTGTTTCATGAAGTCATCCCAGACCCAGGTTCCCTTCATCTTGCCTCTGCCATCTCCCGTCAAAGATTAGCTACCATCATCTCCATGTTCCAGCCGATGGAAGGAGGAAAGACAATATTCAGGGAATGTAGCATTGTTCTTAGCAGATGACTCAGAAAGTGTGGAAATCATCTCCATTCACATCCTGCTGACCTAAACTTATTTGCATGGCCACATCCAGCTGCAAGGGAGGCTGGGAAATATAGCTTCTGGCTGGTCAGTCATGTGCCCAGAGAAACCTTAGGAGATTCTATTACTAAACTAACACAAGAATGAAACTATAGCAGTTGATAGACTCTGGCATAGCTAATAAGTGATGAGGCAGGAATTCAAAGCCAGATTTGCTTGAATTCAATTTTGTTCACTGCCTCCTAGATAAGAGAGCTAGAATTCTAGCTCTCCATCCATTTGTTTGCATGCGAAACAATAACAGTAACAAGGAGGAGGAGGAGAGGAAGAGGAAGAAGAATTTTTATTGCTATAGTTTAGGAGCAAGCAATCGGAATTGTAGGTCAACCCCTCAGAAACACAGGGGTATTGTTTTTTTTAACTTTTCTTCACGTAGGTGCCAATTTTTTTTCCAGTTTTCTTGGAAACATCTCAAACCTCTAGCAGCCTGGGATTGTGATTCACAGGAACTGCTTGTTAAGTGAATTAGAGAAGAGAGAAAGAAAAATACAGCTATTTCAAAAAAAAGAAGTGCCATCCCCTTGCCAAATCTATAGCAGGAGACATTTTTAAGTCGTACAGTACTGCTTAAAGGGTTAAAGCTGGCTAATGCAGAAAGAGTCCATTAGGAAGACTAAGTAAAATGTTTTTGTCTGTTTGTTTGTTTGTTTGTTTGTTTTTTAAGTTTTCTTTACCCATCACCAAACAGAGATCTTTAAAACTATATTCTAGGAAGGAAAAACAATACACCATGTTTTTGCATTCTGGCAAAGAAATAAATAATGATTAATTTTTTTAAAAACTCTCTTTTTAAAGCAAAACAGAAAAAATGCAAAATCCATTTTCTATAAAGTGGTAAATTTTATTTGTTTGTTTTTATCTGTACAAGTAAATTCAATTCTTTAATATAGAGTGATGTATAGGACTGAAGGATAACTCAAGACCATGGATTCCTTAATAGCTGGCCTTCTTATCATAAAATAAGCACCTTTCCTTTCTTTCCCCCTGCACTCAATGGGTAATCACTAAACATGGTTGCCTGGACCACAATCATCCCAAAGCTTTTCCATGTCTTTCATTTTTTCTTATTCCTTAAAAATTTATCTGCCTAATCTTTGACCTAATCCCTCAAATTGCTTTCTGAAAGCTTCCTAAAGGTCTCCTAATTGCTAAATTCAATACTTATATCATCTAGCACTCTTCGCAGCCTTTTACTCTACCGACCACTCTCTTACTTTTTGAAACTATCATTTTTTTTTAATTTATTGAGATGGTTCACAAACCATACAATTATCCAAAGATCCAAAGTGTATGATCAATTGCCCACAGCACCATCATACAGCTGTGCATCCATCACCACAATTAACTTTTTTTTCAATTTTTAGAAATTTTCATTATTCCAGAAAAGAAATAAAGACAAAAAAAGGAAACTCAAATCCTCCCATACCCCTAACAACACCCCCCCTCCATTATTGATTCATAGTATTGGTATAGTACAGTTGTTACTCTTGAAAGAATGTTAAAATACTAACTGTAGTATATAGTTTGCAATAGGTATATATTTTTTCCTATATGCCCCTCTATTACTAACTTCTAGCTATAGTGTCATACATTTGTTCTAGTTCATGAGAGAGATTTCAAATATTCATACAGTTAATCAAGTACATTGTCCACCACAAAGTTCACTGTTTTATACATTCCCATCTTTTAACCTCCAACTTTCCTTCTGGTGACATGTGCGACTCTGAGCTTACCCTTTCTACCACCTTCACACACCATTCAGCACTGTTAGTTAATGCTCACAATGTGCTACCATCACCTCTGTCCATTTCCAAATATTTAAGTTCACCCTAGCTGAACATTCTGCTTATAATGAGCAACCGCTCCTCATTCTTTAGCCTTGTTCTATATCCTGGTAACTTAATTTCATGTCTCTGAGTTTACATATTATAATTAGTTCATATCAGTGAGACCCTGCAATATTTGTCCTTATGTGTCTTATTTCACTCATATAGTGCCCTCAAGGTTTCTTCAACCCTTTTTTTAAGACAGTTTTGTTCACACACCATACATTCCTTCCTAAGTAAACAATCATTTGTTCCCTGTATAGTTATGTATTTATGTATTCAGCACCATAGCCACTATCTATATAAGGACATCTCCATTTCTTCCACAAAGAAGGAGGAAGAGTCAAAGAAGGTAGAGGGACAAAAGAAAAAGGAAAAAGAAAGAGAGAGAGAGAAAAAAATAAAACATGACAGAAAGCAACAAAAGGAAAGATAGCAATAAACTGAAGTAGAATAAAGAGTCAGACAACATCACCAATGCCAGGTGTCCCATATCCTTCCCCTAGTCCCCACCACCCCCATGTGCATTTAGCTTTGATATATTGCCTTTGTTATATTAAAGGAAGCATAACACAATGTTTCCATAAATTATAGTCTCTAGTTTGCATTGATTGTATTTTCCCCCAATCCCACCCTACTTTTAACATCTTGCAATGTTGATATTCATTTGTTCTACCTCATGTAAAAACATATTTGTACTTTTTATAACAATCGTTGAGCACCCTAGGTTTCATTGAGCTATGCAGTCCCAGTCTTTATCTTTCTTCTTTCATTCTGGTGTCCCACATGCTCCTAACCTTCCTCTTTCAATGATGCTCACAGTCATCTTTGTTCAGTGTACTTACATTGCTGTCTTACTGTCTCCCAAAATTGTTTGCCAAACCTCTCCCTCCTGTCTTTTCCTTTCTGTCGGCAGTGCTTCCTTTAGTGTTTCCTGTAGAGCAGGTATTTTATTCACAAACTCTGTCATTGTCTGTCAGAGAATATTTTAAGCTCTCACTCATATTTGAAGGACAGTTTTGCCAGATATAGGATTCTTGGTTGACGGTTTTTCTCTTTCAGTATCTTAAATATATCACACCACTTCCTTCTTGCCTCCATGGCTTCTTCTGAGAAATCCACACAGTCTTATCAAGCTTTGTATGTGATGGATTGCTTTTGTCTTGCTGCTTTCAGGATTCTCTCTTTATCTTTGATGTTTGATACTCTGATTATTAAGTATCTTGGTGTAGACCTATTCAGATCTATTCTGTTTGGGTTACACTGTGCTTCTTGGATCTGTAATTTTATGTCTTCCATAAGAGATGGGAAATTTTCATTGATTATTTCCCCTATTATTGCTTCTGCCCCTTTTCCCTTCTCTTCTCTTTCTGGGACACATGTGACACGTACATTCCTGCATTTTGTTTTGTCCTTAAGTTCCCAGAGATATTGCTCATATTTTTCCATTCTCTTCTCTATCTGTTCTTTTGTGTGGAGGCTTTCAGGTGCCTTGTTCTCCAGTTCCTCAGTGTTTTCTTCTGCCTCTTGAGATCTGCTGTTGTATGTTTCCATTGTGTCTTTCATCTCCCGTGTTGTGCCTTTCATTTCCATAGATTCTGCCAGTTGTGTTTTTGAACTTTCGATTTCTACCTTATGCATGCCCAGTGTTTTCATTATACCCTTCATCTCTTTTGCCATATCTTCTCTAAACTTTTTGAATTGATTCAGTATTAGTTGTTTCAATTCCTGTATCTCAGTTGAAGTGTAAGTTTGTTCCTTTGACTGGGCCATAACTTCATTTTTCTTAGTGTAGGTTGTAGTTTTCTGTTGTCTAGGCATCTGGTTTCCTTGGTTACCCCAATCAGGTTTTCCCAGACCAGAAAGGGCTCAGGTCTTGGAAGGAGGGAATAGTATCCTGTTTCCCTGAGGGTGTCTTAGAAGATTGGTACATGCTGTGAGGCCTCAAGTCACTGTGCTTTTCCGCCCAGCAGGTGGCACCTGTCAGCCTGTAGCTCCAGACTGGTGTAAGGAGGTGTGGCCTGTGGCTGTTTTCCCCAGGCTCTGGGGTCTGTTTCTGAATGGAAGACAGTAGTAGAGCTGGGCCCCACCTCTTTCCTCTTAGGGAAGATAACCCCTCTAGGGAGAGGTCATTAGCACTTGAATAGACTCTCTGCCTATGCTATCTCCACCCTTGTCTGGGTCAGAGTGCTGAGAACTGAAAACGGCTGAGGCGTTCTCCACTGAGCTGAAAAAGGAATGAAAAGCCCCCTTCAGGGCCAGTCCATGGCCACTGTCCAGCTCTCCAAGGTCAGTCATCACCAAAAGCCTCTGTCTGCTTGTTGGGGATTCGAGGCTTGTATTAAGTAGTCCATGCTTGTTAATTAAAACCCCAGTTGGAGCTCAGCTGAGCTATATTCACTTGCTGGGAGAGTGCTGCTCTGTAGCACGGCGAGGCTTTGCAGTTCAGGCTGTGAGGGGAGGGGGCTCCCAGCTTAGATCCGCAGTTTTTACTTATAGATTTTATGCTGCGATCTTGGACATTCCTCTCAATTCAGGTTGATGTATGATGAGTGGACAGTCACATTTGTCCCCCCACAATTATTCCAGATTATTTACTAGTTGTTCCTGGTTGTTTATTAGTTGTTCCAGGGGGACAAACTAGCTTTCACTCCACTCTATGCTGCCATCTTCTTCCATCTCCAAAACTATCATTTTTATAGATCCGAATATTTTCAAAATTTTGCCCTTGACCTTTCATTCTCCTTCCCACCACTCCAACAGCCCATCCCTTTGAGGCTCCTTTCTTCCATCACTTAAATCTGCAACTTTATGCACATTCAGACAGATCTACCCCTCTGGCCCCAACCTCTCTCCTGAGATCTGACCTTGTAGATTCACGGCATTTCCAACTCAGCTTTTCTATTTGGATGACCCTACCAAAAGCAACAGATGTGACAGTGAACACATTACCTTCTCCTACAAAGCCAGCTCCCTCTCCCACTCATCACCCTGGCTTGGAACCTTGATAAATGGATCCTGATTGATGGACCCATTGTTGATCCCTTCTTTATCCTAGACTCCATATCAAAGGAGTCATTGATCCCTGTCAGTCTTCCTTTGTGATGTCCCTCACATCTGCCATTCCTCATCCTTTCCATTTTTTCTGCTATTGCTGTGGTTTAGGACTTAGTGTCTAATCTCTGGACAATAGCAGGAATGAATGTGCTACCTTGTCTCCCTGCCTCAGATCTTTCTCCCTCTCCTGAACTCTGCTCCCATGAGAATCTGCTTAGAGCACTACTTTCATTCTATCAATTCCCTACTCAAGAAATCTTCAATAGCTCCTAGATGACTAAAGTTCCTACACTTTAATCTACTTTTATTTCAATCCGTATCAGACATGATTTTAACTATTGGAAGCTGACTTTGGGGGAGAAGATAATGTGTTCACTGTAACAACTGTTGCTTTTGGTAGGGTCATACCTTTCTCACCCTGTCCCCAAGTACCTCCACTTCTTTCCATATCCACTGGTGCCACCATAGTTCAAGCAACCATCCCCTCTTACCTGAAGTATTACCATTACCTCCTAACTGGCTTGCTTCCATCCTTTTCTTAGTACAATCCATTCTCCACAGCCAAAGTGATTTTTTAAAAGGTAAATGACTGCTGTGATACCTGGCCCAATTGAGCCTTTCAGTATTCACACCACATGAAGTCCCCTCCCCCATTTAATCTGAGTATCCTGTTGCTTTACCCAGCAGGGTGCAGATGAAATGATACTGCGCCTATTGTGGGCTGAAGCTTTAAGAAGACTTGGCAGCTTCCACTATTGAACTTTTGGAAACCCTGAGCTGCCATGTAAGAGGTTCGGCTCTCATGCTGGAGACACCACATGGGAGAGACCCTGAAACTACATGGATAGAGAGAGGGAGCCCCAACCATGCCAGTGTCCAATTGAGTCCAGCAGTCGCCATTGCTGGCAAAGCACCAGATATGTGTGGAACCATCTGAATATCTCAACCCAGTAGAGCCTGAAGATAACTGCAGCCCCAGCTGACATCATGTGAAGCAGAAGAACCACCCTGTTGAGCCCAGTCAACTCACAGAGTCATAAGAGATAATAAAATGGTTATTGTTTTAAAACACTAAGTTTTGAGGTGGTTTGTTATGCAGCAAAAGATAACCAAAACATGTGGGATGAAATCCAACTTCTCTTTACAGAGACCTACAGGCCCTCCATGATATGGCTGCTGCCTACCTCTTGAATCTCACATGTGATTTCACTCATGCATCAGGCATGAATTCCAAAGAAACAGAATGTGTGTGTGTGTGTGTGTGTGTGTGTGTGTATGATTTATTATAAGGAATTGTCTAACCTGAT